>NW_020525859.1:0-27500 GCF_003368295.1 Carassius auratus
TGATCACAATTTAGCTGAGATAGATGTTTATCACCAACAAATTCACAGCGGCAAATATCCTACTACAATTACAAACTTCACTGTTAAATAATGAATGCTTTATTCTCAAAGGAATGCTGATAGTATTGCTATAATAATTTTGAAGTGACCTTAATATCTGGATAAGTTGAAATCGTGGAAACAATCTGGAGATTTCATTTTAACCGCTATGCTCCTTTTGATTCTAATAGGATTCGTGTTTGGTCCCGTTAGAATTGGTTCCAAATTATGACTGGAATTCCATTAGCATTCAGTAAGGATTCTTTCCACAGATCCCACACATCAGTGACTCGCAGCTCGGAGTCTCAGGGGTCACAATAAGATCGGAGACGCTTACCTTGCGCCCAAGTATTAGTGATGAATGAAAACATCAGAATCCATCCGGCGCTCCGCTTCAGAGTTAACGCGCGCCTTGACATGATGCTCCGACGCGTCTGTGAGTCCGCAGCACGCGTTCGCCCGCGCCGCGCTGGATACATGTTGCGCCGTAGTCCCGGTTTCCCCAAAGCGATGCGAGACACTGAGCGCGTCGCTCCCGTGCGTCCCAAACCGGCGCTTAATGAGGAGGAGTCTATAAATCAGTCTTTACGCGTCAGGCACCAATAAACTGCTGCAAAGTCCGATTAAGCAAAGTTTAAGAACAGCATAAACAGCACGACTTCACATGACAATCGTTTCTCTTTTATTATTTTTATCTACAAAAAGTTAGGCAATAAGAATTGTTTAATCTCAGAAACCTTTGTCAACTGGGTTCAGATCAATTCAATGATTTGCTTTCAAAGGAACGATTCTGCTGCATCCCTGCGCGTCATGAAGCATCTCTCGAAGTGGATGCTTTTAAAAAGACACTATAAAGCCACTGCTGGAAAAAAAAGTAAGGGGTGAAGTAGTGGAGACTCGATGAGGAAATATTCCGTCCGGAATCTTGGATGTACTCCCCCCCAAAAAATGCAGTGTCCGTGTCCTTTAGGTACCGCGAGCAACAATGTTTGAGTGTCTGATAACTCAGGACTGAAGGCGAACTGCTTCACTGCGGGATGTCGCCACCACGCGGTGGATGGAAGAACCGCATCTTCCTATTACGACGTATTTATGTTCATAATAGGTCCATCCAGCATCATTCAAAGTTTGGATGTTCATACTGGGCGAGACCATGTTTACGAAAATACCAAGGGTGTTTTACTCAAACAGGCAGCGAGCTCTGCTTATCTATGAACGTTTTCTTAATTAGTAGAGAGTTGCAAATTAGTTCAAGCTGTCCACAGTTTCCCACAGGATGCCAGAATTAAAACTCCTTGTAACTCCACAGTGCAAGTTCTCTGCTTGCCAAGAGAGCACAAGCTCATAGAGCAACATTATTATTAGTGGCTCTCTTTCTTTCTCTCCCTCTCTCTCACCCGACTCTCCCGTGAGACCGCAGGCTCAGTGTAAGCTTTGATCCTGAGGACACAAATCTGGTTTTAAATTCCAAACAGATCCCACAGACTACTGCACTCGTTACCCAAGCATGCTATGACTCACGTACTGCACAACTGTTCAAGTTACATCCAGAAAACCGCATTCATTCCCACACTGAGCACGAGGCAAAAATCAAAATGTTAACTCACATTCTAAATACGAGCATGTGAGGTGTTGTTTTTACCAAATGTGCTCCAATCCTTAAACTCTGAGTGTGGTAAGATGGCAAAGATGACGGTGGTGGTGATAATGATAGTATTGGTGAGGATTGTCATGGAAGTGGTAGTGATGATACTGGTGACAATGATATATTGTTTAATGATGGGAATTAAGATGCTGCTGGCAATGAAAGTTGTGTTGATGATGCTGAAATGGTATTGATACTGGTAATTTATGATACTGTTGGTGATTTAATATTTGTGTTGATTTTAACTGTATTGGTGATAATGATGGTAATGATGATATGTTGATTGTGAAAATGATAAGTGGCGGTGGTTATGGTGGTAAACATGACAGTGTTGATGATGTTGGTGTGATAACGATGTTATTGTTGGTGCTGATAATAGTTATGTTGGTTATGATAGGAATGGTGGTGGTGATGATGATGGTGGGGTGGTAATGATGATAGTGACTGAATATGTTGATGGTGGTAGTGATAGTATTGGTGATGAGGATGATGATGATGATGATGATGGTAATGATGATATGTTGATTGTGAAAACGATAGTGGTGGTGATTATGGTGGTAAACATGACAGTGTTTATGATGTTAGTGTGGTAATGATGTTATTGTTGATACTGATAATACTTATGTTGGTTATGATCATATTGGTGGTGATGATGATGGTGGTGGGGTGGTAATGATGATAGTGACTGAATATGTTGATGGCGGTATTGATAGTATTGGTGGTAATGAAGATACTGACGGTTATGATACATGTGATGGTTGTAATCATGAGATTGTTGATGATGCTGATGTGGTAATGATAGTGGTAAAGACAATCCTGATGGTTATGATATTAGGTGTACTGATTATGGTACCATTAAAAATGATGATGATTATGATGGCAATACAGATAGTGACTGATTATGTTGATGGTGGTAATTACAGTGGTTGTGGCAATGAAGATACTGCCAGTGATGATGGATGTGATGGTAAACATTACAGTGTTGATGTTGTATTTATAGTGATCATGAAAGTACTGTTGGTTATGATAATTACTGTGTTGAATATGATAGCATTGGTGGTAATGGTGATGATAATAGTAGTGGTGGAAATGAAGATACTGCTGGTGATGATAAATATGATAGTGGTAATGGAGATAGTAATGGAGATACTGTTGGTGTTGGTGTTGATGAACTCCACTGACCAGTAGCCACTGCACAATAAGCAAATCCCATCCGGGTCCGACACTTTTTTGGTTCCCCTTAAAACATTTAGATTGTGGTCAGTGCTATTTGCAGCGCATTTCTTATTTTGCATGTGTTGTGAGGGTTTGCAGCACATTTTTTAATTTGCATGCATTGTGAGGATATGCAGCGGGTTTCTTAATTTGCATTTGTTGTGAGGACTTGCAGCACATTTCTTAATTTGCATGTGTTGTGAGGATTTGCAACAAACTGATGAAGATGTTTTCTTCATTTGCTGGTGTTTTTTCAATTTGCATGAGTTTTCTTAAGTTACAACACGTTGAGCTATCTCGGTCATTGCAGGATGGTGATGACAGTGAAGACTGACATGAGGACGGTAGTGATTATGATGGTCATGATGCATGTTGATTATGTTTGGTACAGAGAATAACTAGGCTCCCTGACTGAGCCTGGTTTCTCCCAAGGATTTTTCTCCATTCTGTCACAAAAGGAGTTTTGGTTCCTTTCCGCTGTCACTTCTGGCTTGCTTAGTTGGGTACACTTCATTTCCAGCGATACCGTCGACTTGATTGCACAGATAACTATTTAAACTGAACTGAGCTTGATGATGACATCAACAAATTCCATGATGAACTGCCTTTAACCGAAAAATGAGTGTTTACTGTTGTCATTTTGCATTATTGACACAATATTTTCCTAATTAATGCTGTACAGTTGCTTTGACACACTCTGTATTGTTAAAAGCGCTATATAAAAAAAGTGACTTGTATTGACTTGACTTTTCTAATGAATAAAGCTGATTGTGTTCCATTCAAACATGGAATATAAATTTATTCTTCAGCCCTCAGGGGATCCACCTCTGAGTAAACGTTTTTATGTTCAACAGATTGCCTATGGTTTTTAATTAAGCAACATTCACTGCTTAATATGATTAACATATGGGCTGGGGCAGAAGGAGAACAGTAACCAAATAAACCTCATGAGTGATGCTGTCTGGGCCTTGAACTGTTGACTGCGAAGGTGGATGAGGCAGAAGTGAACCATATTGATTAACACACACAATGCTCCTCTGCAGCTTTCAAGAAGGCATTTCTCCATTAATGAAGCAACAGAGAGCTCACGGCATGTGGGACTGCTCCGCACACCATGCTGTCGTGCTCTCCTGACGTCTCGTCAGAACCGCATCGCCTCAGCAGCAGGGTTCCCGTGCTTGCTGGAGCCACGTCGAGCTGCGTTTCTCATGGCTGTTTTAATGATGCTCAGATGATGAGACTCGCAGGCTGGGTGGCAGCTTTCTGCTCCCAGTCTGATGCAGACGCAAATTGCGCCTGTCTTGCCGTTATTATCCCGCTGTGCACTGCACCCAGGTAGACATGGCAGGTGGAAAGAAACACTAGTTAACTGGTGAGGGGAATAGGTCCCGCACCATGTCTTACTGTTTGTGTTCTGTTTGACTTAAAATAGTACAGATTTAAAATGGATGAATAAATTCCTACAGTAATGGGGTAGGTGCTATGACCAAAATCTTACATCATTGCTATGAGTCATTTTACATCACTGCCTTTTTTTTCCGGACATTCAAAGAAAAATGGTGTGTGTATATGGAAAAACAGTGTATATGTAATAAGCATTTTGGCCTTTGTTCTTCTATTCTGGATAAACTCTTCAATTAAACACATCATGAATGAAAGATACATCCTTTCATTTTGATTATTCTCCAAATAATATTGTCAACCACTATGTTCCCTACTATAAATGGGAGACTATTATGTTCATTACTATAAATGGGAATTAATGCAAAGTGCAATATGGCAATATGTAAGACTGGACTAACCTGAAAAAAATTGCCTTTTAACACTATTGAAGCACAAAAAAACTACTTTAATGGGACATTTAACATAGTTGAACTGAAGCAGACAAAGACGCAGAGAACCAAAGTGCAATTTAAAAACAGTGATGATCCAAAAACATAAATAATGAACTTAATCCACATAAAACAATATACTGTATAACCATGAACTATGCTTGACTTGACAATGAACAATGACCCGGAACATGGACCAGTGTAAAGTACTTAAGTACACAACTAGGAAAGATCGCAACCATTACGACTTAAATACAAGACTTTGGTTTAAAAAAAGAACTACTAAACAAGACATCAAGACAATGACTGTTAATTAATGAGAAGTTAGAATAAATAAAAAGATAAGACAATGTACCAAAGAGAACATGACAAGAAAAAAGTGGGAAACCATGAGCACGTCTAAGATTATTTACGTTTACACAACAACAAGTTATTCCTTTGCGTTTATTCACATACAGACATCAGTGTCGTCAAAACATTTCCCATTCACATGGGAAACATTTTACAATTTAAAATGTAGTATTATGCATGTCAGGCCAGTAGTTGGTGATGTCACTTTGTAAAGAAACATCAAGTGAACATGTAATGCGCATGATCCCTCTGGACGGCTCCATGCTTATGAATGACTCACTTTACATTGGTGTCATACAACGATCAAACAGAGTAACACAAACAACCAAATGCCTGGTTATTTTAGGCAATTTTAGGCATAAACCATAGTTATGTATAGGTAGATTCATTATTAGCATCTGTTTTTATGGGCCACAATACGTAAGCCTATTTCTCAAAAAATGTAAATGTAGTTTTTTCCGGTGACGACACATGACCGTTCCAAGATGACAGGAGTAATCAACATGTCTGGGCGGACTGCTGAATGTGGCTTCTACTTATACATATCTATGGTGCAACTTAGAACATGAAATGTGGAAAAACTCCAGACAGACGTGACAGGACAGTTCATGTCAGATTTTATGCTGAAACATGCTATTGAAATGTGTTTGTTTTGAAATTTCTGTATTATTAGTTGGTCCGGCTGAAAAGGCTGCCCACAAGTATTTTTCCTTGAATATTAGTTTGAAACACACTCACACACACGTTTGTTTTTGTGAAAAGTTGTGACATCCCATAGGCGTAATGGTTTTTATACTGTACACACTGTATATTCTATCACCCTACACCAACACTAAATGTAGCCCTCACAGGAAACTTTGTGCTATTTCAGATTTTCAATACACTCCATTCTGTGTGATTAATATGTGTTTTGAAAAGTGGGGACATGGAGTAATGTCCTGAAAACTCACCCTCTCCTTTGTCATGCCCTTGTCATTATACAAATATGTGTCCTGATATGTCACACACACACACAAAAGCTAAATCTCTTCCATGCTGACACATTTCTGCCACTGCATGGAGTACAGTCATTGCATCCAGTCCTAATCCACACTTTGTTTGGATGTTTATATTTAATTGTGGCTTGTTTCAATGTAGTCATAGTGCATCACACAACATTGCTCATTGTGTTTAGCCCAGATCTCAGCTGATCGCACACACTAGTCATTAATCACTAGGGATTATGTGTCACATGTGTCATAAGGGGCTTCAAATAAAGAAATATTCGAAATGGCGCGCAGGATCATTTTTCAACAATGCAGACTCTCTTTCGGTTTATCACTGGAACACATGTCACATTTTTCATTCTGAATTTGAGGCAGACCCTTCTCCCTGTTTAATATTTCCCATGGAACTAAAGCCTAGAGGAAAACGTATAGCCATGAGCCTGCGTCTAGTGACAGCTCTATACGGCACGTCAAGCAAAGTTTCAGGAATGCCAATCGGACCTGCCTATTAACCGCAGAGCGAGAATACAAATCAAGCCACATAATATGACCCGCTAGCCTACATGCTATTTCTCAGCTTCGTCTCAATCTTTCGCCTGTCAAACCGTAGCACTGTCATTCCATCCTGAGGAAAACCACATTTCTTACACTCCTCCTCTGCACAAGATTGAACGAACAGAAACGGAATAGCTTAATTTCATTCAGCTTCGACTCGCACACTGGCTCAGTCTGGGAAATTGGGGATACAATACCGTGGCTTGTGCATTGAGTCTGATTGGCAGTGTTTGGTGTTCGACAGGATCCCATAGGCTTTTGTGATGCTTTGGATTGGAGGCTCATTAGAGCTGGGGCTCTGCGGTTTGCCTCCCACCATGGCTACTATCCTAATTTGACATACGTTCCTTTTGATAAGCCCCTTCTCCTGAGAGTGTCTTCACCACATGTCCACTGGCACACATACACACACACATGTACACAATTATATGATATCACAGCATTACTCTTACTAAGCTTCTGTTAAACAGGATGTCTAGCTGGGAAAATCTGATTTCCCCTTGGAGAGAAATCATCCTTCACAGACACAGCCCCGTCCCTGAAACGCTTGTAAAGCCAAGCAGATTGAAACGTGAAAAATGCTACCTCTCTGGGATAAAACATCCTCAAGTGCAGCTCAGACCATGAAATATGCATCGTCCAGATACATATTTCTCCTTCTCAGGTGAGTCAACAACAGTGTCCGGTTCGGCCCTGGACTCATTCCCAAATCTGTATAAATCTAAAATCTAGATACCATTTTCACCCGTGTACCTACAACACCTAGCCTCAAAAGTTTTCTTCCATATTGTGATGTACATCAGTGCAAAAGGGTGTAGTACTTTGATACTACAGAGTGGGGACTTTGGTGTGAATGCAATCCTTGTCTGAAGGTAGATTTGAATATGATCATAGCATAGCATAACAAACAGATTACATATCTCGATAGCTTAGTTTATACACCATGCATTTGCTCTTACCCTACATGTATTCACAGAATTATTTCATGTAATAACTTGTTAAATTAAGCTTAAGGGCCCTATCATACACCCGGCGCAATGCGACGCAAGGTGCAGCAACAATGTGTTTGCTAGCTTCAGTCCGGCGCCGTTTGCATTTTCCCGTCCAGCGCCATGTCGTTTAATTAGCAAATGCTTTTGCACCAATTTGTGCGCCCATGGGGTGCTGCTGGTCTAAAAAATAGGTGTGTTCAGGCACATTGTTGGCGCATTGATATTTTAAGGAGCTGAAAATAGACTGCACCAAAGACCAACTCAAACCAATGATGCAATATTTTGTTGTTATTTAAAGAGCGCCTTGGTAGAAAATGCGCCTCTGAGCGGGTCCACTGACTTTGCTTATTACATATAGGGATGCGCATCACACAAACAGGACAAATATTGAAAACAAAAGGATTACAGTGTAAAATAATATTATTGTGTAGGCTAAATAAACATGTAAATAGCGATCTGCCATGGCGCGAGCTCATCTCGCGCTTAAAGGGAATAGGAGATGACACTCTGATTGGTGTATTGAACGTTACGCCCATTACGTATTAAGAGAATAGGGACAACCCATTCCAAAAATGCGCATGGACCGTTTATACGTTGTTAAAATAGCAAAAGTGGATTTGGACACACCCTGAGTGCACCTGCGCCGTGCGCTTGACACTTTACATTCAGATCGTTAAAATAGTGTATTTTTGTATTGTATGTATTTTAATTATTATGCGATTCATGCAATGATTAATTGATATAATTTGTGTGTACTTGGTATACTGTAAATATTATTTGGAGACCTGAATTCGAGGGAGAAGCTGTGATTTGCCACAACTTTGGGAAGTCTGTGATTTCAACTAAAGTTTTCAGGTGTGAAAGTTTAACCTAAGAAATTAAACGTTTAAATCTAAAATTGTGGATGTTTTGAATTGCCATAATGACAGTACAGAAAATGATAAATTTTCTTATTTTTGGTGTGAACTAATCTTTGAAAAGTACATTACTGAAGCTTGTCACACTGCGCACATTTAGTATGTTAATTACAAGATGATTCCTCTACTTGTCTGTAAATAAAAAAGAAAAGAACCTGTGAATATAGCAAAGATTATTCAACAACATTCAAGAAAATACAATTTCAGTGTTTCTACTTCAAAATTTCACATTTAATTCAATGTGTTGCTTGTAATTTTCTTTGTAATTATTTGAACAATTTACCAACCATTTTTTAATGAAATCTGTTTCTACACCTGCATTTTACACTGTCCATTAAGACACAGAAATCAATTCCCATAAACTTGTGTACATATTTATGTGGGTGTTGATTTTGATAATGTTTTCAACAGCAGTCCTAGCATTTACCACTAGTTAAGCCTAGAATGGAAGAGCATCGACAACAGCATGGCTGAGGTTTTGGTGCACAAAAGGGTGGCAAGCATCAGGCTTGTTGTGAGCATTTGGCTTTCAGAGCTGGAAAGGATCCTAGAAAGGGCATCTGATAGTTTGATGTCTAAAGAGTGGAGGCAAATTATCAGTAAGACAGCAAGAAGGGTTCTTGTGCGTCTGCCATCAGAGGGCATTCAGATAGATGTGGAAAACTAAAAAGGGCACATGTCAAGTCCTTGAATAAATTAACATTCAACTCAGAGATTTAAATGAACCACAACAACAATTTTGTATTATCCCATCCGGCGGTGCTGGAACACATTGTCACCCCGCAAGCAGCCTAACGTCTGGAAAAGCAACTTATTCACTAAGAGATACGAGAAAGCAAAGAGGGTTTGAATGTATGGTGATAAAACTGTCTCTCTGCGTTATGGTTGGAGGGAGACCTTTAGTTTCAAATGCACTCTCTGAAATCTCATGTCTATAAATGTGACACTGGCTGGCATAGTTTGGCTATTTCATCATAAGTGTACCAGAATGTTCTTAAACTCAGCATGAAATCAAAATTGACCCTGTTTACTTTCCTTATGTGCATTCCTTGTCTTATCGTGCATGATTCATTGGTGCACGTCGTTCCAAAGAAAACATAAAAAAAGGCTGTCTTTATAGTCTTTTATCAAAATGTAGCTTGCCAAGCCACTGAAATGACTTTACTTTTTGGTTGATGTCACAAACCCCTTACTTTTTCAACCCCAAAAGCCTGACAGCATTCTGATATGTTACCACCATATTTCACCCTCCAATCAGTTCACTGTGGATAATATCAAGTTCTGCCTACCTGTTTCGCTTGGGGAAAAATTTGATTACCGAAATAGAATGTGTCATACTGACTGTGGATATGTGTTTTTATGATGAAGTTTATTTATTTATTTATTTATTATGTATTAGCATATTTAACATAAGTGTTTAAAATAAAATATTTTAAATTGAGATGAAGACTTCAACCATATCAGAAGACAGTTGTTGTTTTCTTCATAAAGAGGGTTTCCCCTCATGGTGGCTGGTATTTTGAGATCACATGACCAGCTTAATCCTTCTCCCGTACTATTATCAAACAGTTTCACTTGGGAAATAAATTATTAGTAGTATTTCAATCACGACAACCGGTTGATGCACAGACATGCTGTTGTGAGCATGTAATATATGCTGCTGCATGAATAGACAGGTGGAGATGGGGGAGGTGGAGGGTTTCAGAGGACTCTGAACTCTAAAAACTGAAAGCATCCCCTTGTTAAAACCCCTATCCTCCCTTACCAGCCCCTTTAGATTAATAATGTGTATTATGTCAAATGTAGAATCAGAACACACAGAAGTGGTGTGCACATCACATGAACCCAAATTTGGGCCAGGTGCAAGACAACTGGATATGCAATCAATAAATACAAAAATGCAGTCTGCACACTGAAAAATACTGCTCCATACAAATGTGTATTTAATTATTTACAAGGCAACGTTTCGACCCTCAGGTCTTCATCAGGCACAATCTCAATAAGTGAGGAACACCTTTAAATACATAACAGGTGCTCACCTTAATTAGACTTCCTCACTTAGAAGTCATGTGACAGAAACAAATCATGTGACAGAAACAAATCATATGACAAACACTCAAAAAACAACATCAAATAACTTGAAAATCATATAACAAACACTCAAAATGCAGCATCAAATAACTTGAAAAAAACAAACATATGAAAATATTTATAGAAATGGCTTGATATCAAAATCCTCATTCAACCCTAATGGTGACAAAGTATTTAGAGAATAAATCCAAAAACATTCTCTCTGTAATAATTTCTTCTCATAGTCTCCACCTCTTAATGGTTTAGTTACCTTTTCTATACCGATGTACTTTAACACACTGACATTATGACCCATTTGCCTAAAATGGGACTGCGCATATCACCGGTCCTGATGTTGCTGCGATGTTCACAAATACGAATACGTAATTGTCTGGATGTTTTACCCACGTAGGCAAGACCACACGGGCAGCGAATTAAATAAATAACATGGGTTGAAGCACATGTGATAGTGCCTCGTATCGGAATGTCGCGACCAGTGCGTGGATGACTAAAAGAATTACATTTGTGTGTGAAAGCGCACTGAGCACAATTGCCACACCTGTAGTTACCTGGAGGAAGAGATGGAATACCTTTCATGCGTGCAGGATATTCAGATTTTACCAACCAATCACGGAGGTTATTTTGACGTTTAAAAACTAATTTAGGACTGTTTTTGGATTTATTCTCTAAATACTTTGTCACCATTAGGGTTGAATGAGGATTTTGATATCAAGCCATTTCTATAAATATTTTCATATGTTTGTTTTTTTCAAGTTATTTGATGCTGCATTTTGAGTGTTTGTTATATGATTTTCAAGTTATTTGATGTTGTTTTTTGAGTGTTTGTCATATGATTTGTTTCTGTCACATGATTTGTTTCTGTCACATGACTTCTAAGTGAGGAAGTCTAATTAAGGTGAGTACCTGTTATGTATTTAAAGGTGTTCCTCACTTATTGAGATTGTGCCTGATGAAGACCTGAGGGTCGAAACGTTGCCTTGTAAATAATTAAATACACTTTTGTATGGAGCAGTATTTTTCAGTGTGCAGACTGCATTTTTGTATTATGTCAAATGTATCATGCAAATTAAAAGTTAAAAATCTCTACTTATGATAATTCACAAACTAATTAGTGGCGATTCGCCAATCAGAACTCATGTGCTATTCATTTTATTCAACAGTGGAAAGCAACACAGAGTTTTCATTCCTTGAATGAATCAGATTTTGAATAAATCAAGTGAGCCAGTGATTTAACAGTCCATTCAGATGGACACACTGCCTGCATCCCAATGTGTACACTATCCATCCTAATTTCTTTGTGATATTAGTCATTTTAAATACTAATTAGGGCAGATAGGGTGGATGGTATGCACATTGGGATGCAGGGACTTAGTGTAGTTTAGTTTCTAAATGAATCAGCGGTTTTGAATGAATAGCTTGATTTGAATGATTCAATAAATCATTTATTAAAACATGGACTTGTTTCCACATACTGGCGATTTTATTGTCATCATTATCCATGATTGGCCTAAACCAGACAAGGTGCCAGCACTACACAAAAACAAATTTAGCAAAATATTGACCAACATTCCAAGATTTCTGGCACCAGAAGGAAAAATTCTTATAAATAATAGTTAGTTTAATAAGGATAATTTTTCATTGAATAAAAACCTTTTTAAAAATTCTAAACCTTTTGTAATCATTATGCAAAATTAGCTATAGGAACACCAAACCACACCCTTTGCTGTATCAGCCAGAGAAATGTGCACCTTGAAAAAGATGAACTATGCAGGAGTATGTTTAAGGAAGACACAGCCCTGTAATGATGTCAGAACAACCCTTCTTTATATTTTATTACTTTCACTATTCTCTATTCAAGCCTCCCCTGTCATCTCTCCCTCATTTCACCAGAATCAGTTGCAGGTGTATTGCCAAACACAAAGTGTCGGCTAGCAGGTTCACTGAAGGATAGTGCAGATACGCCCTCAAGGGAGTCATTGCATTACCTTCAGCTATTTTCCATCCAGGGAAAGTGGTACCCAATATACTTTTTTTCCTGTTGTTGTTATTTGTTTTTCATAATATCTGTTTTCTGTTCTCTGCCATGTCATCCTCTCTCTTTCTCTGGCTCTCTGAGCCTCAGCTGTCGGCAGTGTTGCCGTTTGAAGTTCCTCTCTTCTTGGTTGTTGATGCTGAAAGTGGGTATCCAGTGGGAGATGGAAAGGAGAAAGAACACAGCCTCCTTTATAACTCTTGTAGCTTTTTTATGTGTCCCTTGTCAAGATAAACAGCAGAAAATTAGAGGCTAGAGCCTCACGTAGCTTTGCAAAACATGTGCACCCTGTTGGAGGAAATTCAGGCTTTCCATTCAGAGTCTTCTCAGAATCTGTGCCTGTTTTGTTTGATTGCAGGGGGGAAAGCCGGTGTGCTTTCTTCTGAAATGTCACCTGTTTTATATGCTGCTTTCAAGTTTTGTAACATGCAAGTTGCTGTCAAACGATTTTAAACACCTTCTTAGTTATTTCTGAAGAAAAGGTCTATAATAATTTTATTGCAGATGCCCCTTGGTTTGACATTGAGTTACATTTAGAAATCGATGCCTTGTCAAATTAGTCTCAAGTGCCCAAACACCTTTCAAGTCCGCTGTATGTGTGTTTATTTTATTATTTCAAAACTCATTAGCAGTCCTTTCCAGAAAGCACCACAGCAGGGCCTGAAATGATGTAGCAAACTGTCATGGCTATTTTAAACCCTGTATAATTAGCGTTGCTCTGGCTAGAGAGATTGCCTCTCAAAGAACAGCTTTGGATTTGCTTTTTTGACATGGTCAGATAACAGGTGTTAAACGAACCTGAGCGCTCTGTCAAAAATGTGGCCTCTGTGAGAAATCGAGTTTCAGTGTGTGACACTGATTTTTTCAACTCTATACGGCCATCAGGATTTCATCATGACCCTGAAGTGAATGGGAAAAACATTAATAGATGAAAGAATCTACATTTTGCTCTATACTCTGCAGTCCAAATAAGCCTTATAATTACAGAAGCCTCTGGTTTGCTTAGTTGGGGACACTTAGTATCCAGTGATATCGTCGACTTGATTTCACAGATACGATATTTAAATTGAACTGAGCTGGGCCCGGTTCCCCGATAATGCTCACTCTTAGTGAAGCATTATGAAGACTCGAAAGATATATCTTACCAAAGTTGTTTATGTTCCTAAGTGTGTTCCCTGAAGTGTCCATTAGGAAGCTTCTTAGCATGCTGCCTCTTACGTTGATGTTACAAAGGCGCTGTCCCAAGTGAAGGTGCTGAATTAGTTGGCATCAATTGCTCAGGAATCGATTTTCCACTTCACGCAAAGGTGCATTACAGCGTTAAGAAAGACAACCTGTTCTATGCAAATGAAACATTCCTCAAATTATTCCAGTAGCATTTATTTTAACATAGTTTAAGTTATCAGTAGAATATAGATATACTTAGCGTACAAACGTGTCGGGGATCGTGCCATAAGGTTAAGAGATAGGTTAAGGAATCGGTTAAGAACTACTTAGCGAGAAGAACGTTTTGGGGAACCGGGCACTGGAGGATAACATCACTGAATTCAATGATGAACAGCCTTTAACTGAAAATTGAGTGTTTACTCTTGTCATTTTGCATTATTGACACACTTTTCTCCTATTTAATACTGTATAGTGCTTTGAAACAATCTTTATTAATAATTAAAGGTGACTTGACGTAATGCATTTTGCAATTTGTAAGTGCAATTTTTAGATTTGTGTGTAAAGTTTTGATAAAAAGAGACAAAGTTTTTAAAATGTATGTAAGCTGTTGAAAAAAAAAGCTGTAAGTTGAAGTATTACCGTTTTTTATTATTATTATTGCTATGGTGCAATTTTAACATATTGAGTACAATACACACGATCAAAAAAATATATGTAAGTTTCACTTCACAAAATAAGTGTTTCATCTATATAAATGTTTAATTCACAGTAACTGCCTTTCATAAAGCTATTACTATCAAACTTTTCAAAACATTAGGCCATGATGCTTTAAATGGAACTGCTGAATTATGACCCTGTAGAATTTAAAACATTATTACTGCAGTATTATTCTGTAAAGCTGCTTTGACATGTAAAGTTCAGAAAAACAGGGTTAAACGCACCATTTTGGGTTTCTCCAACAAAACAGAGAACGAACAGTGCTTACAGTCATCTCTACAAACTAAAATTACACACAGCAGATTTAAAATGACAAAATACGGTACGAGGCACCATTATTTTGCTACCTACTGTTTCGAAACAGGCTTTGTGTCTGTAATACAGCCATGACGCCGTAAAACACGATTTTGAAACAGAACTATTGTATTTATTTAGCTGGTCTTATTTGATTCAGTTATATCAAGTGAAGTTCTATTTTCTATCTCAAAGCATTAGTTCTGAGGAAAGGCTCTCACATTTTAGCAAAAATCACTAAACTCTATCCTACCACATGCTAGCTACTAAAATTTTAAAACTGAAACAGCAGCACAAGTACAAACAATCAATACCTGGTTCAATTTAATGTAATGTTAGTTCCCATGGTGAAGCCGGCTCTGGCAATCTCTGTGTTAATTAAAAGCTCCAGGCTGGAGCTTGGTGTATTATGCTGTCTGCAGCCGGCATCAGAGACCTGAGGGAAGCCATCATCTGAGAAAACACGAACAGGTAAATCGAAAGATTTATAGCCTCCACAAACCAATGGCGACTGGCTTACAAACAACATATATTTGACTCTGAGCAATTGTGGATAAACTACATGTACCGTTTCTCTTTTGTTCTGTTTTTGTTTTTCCTCTTCGTATTTTAGATAATTCAAAAGGCTCCTAATGAGACAATTTATTCAGAATCCATGCGTATCCAGAAGACGCAGTGGACCAAGTTACGGATTTGATGCAATACATTGTAAAGACGGAGCAAGCTCGCTTTTGCAGGTCCTTTCCAAAAGAGTTAATGAACTCTGTACTCCGGAGAAACAATCAGAAGTACAATGTGTTCATGGCCTAATGAAGTGGAGAGGGTCTGTTCTTTTATGTCCCTGATTAGCAGAACACATAATTAGCAGCATGGCTAATGAAATCGCTTAAAACATGTAGTCTAAGTGCAACTGTTTTTGGTCTCCTGGTGGCAACCTGATGAACCAAATAAAGTGTGTGTGTGTGTGTGTGTGTGTGTTCAAAAAGGTGCACTGTGTTTTCAGTCCTGTGATTGTTGTTTGTCAGACTATTTGATGTGACCCCAGTGTAAAAGAGTGGGTGAGTGACGTTGAAGTCCATTTATGTCTGATTTTTATTTAAATTATTCATGAAAACGTATGTTAAGGGGTTTTGATTTCATCAATAATTATAAACACACACACACACACAAAAAAAACTTTTTAATTGGCACAAGCTGAACAATGCACTAGCAATGTTTTTTTTGTTTTTTTTTAGAAAGAATGTGAATGTTTCAATTAATCCATCCCTAGTCAATAATGCCTGGGATTGACATGCTTGAAAGGCGCTGAAGCTGAACAGTGATTGAACACTGGTAAACTTTAAAAGCTAGAGGGGGTAATTAACTCCCCCATCCTATACACAGATGAGATTCATTAGATATAAACACAACATAAACATTACTTTACAACTTGCATCTGCATAACATGATGCAAATGTATAAAGGTACTTCAGCCATCACATGGTAATCAGAATGTATGTCACATTTAAACAAAATTTAAAGTAAACACTGAAAATGCACAAATAAAAAGCCAATTCCAAATATTAATAAAAGTAGATAAATAATGCTAAAATAATGCAGATTATTATGATGTGTGAACTATTTTATTAAGTATTGTATTACTACTGTATTGTTATTTTCATTTATTTTTAGTTATTTTGTGATGTGTTTTTGTCATCTTTATTACTTTATTTTAAATTTTCTGCTTAGTTTAAATTTATTTTATTTGTGTTTTGGTTGTAATAATAATTTTAGTACTCCAGTACAACCTTGCCATGTTCAAGTCTAAGTCCTCAACCAACTGAGTTTGAGTGGAGATATTTATTAATGCCTTTTTATCTTTTTCTTTTCCTTTATATAAAGAATATATATTTATATTTATTTATTTATTTTTATGTTTCATGTTTGAAATGCAAATTTACAAAATGTCAGTGTCTGAGATCATTCATAATTGCAGTCCTGTCGGGGAGTTTCTGTCACCACAGTCATCAGCCCCAGTGCACACCAGATCCCAGTCACCAGAATATTGATTGCCCGCACCTGTCTCAGCTCATTAGACTCCCTTTACCTCTGCAGTCTTCTCACTGCCTCTTCATCCGGTCTACAGTTTGCATTACCGTATTTAGTCTGACTACTTATCTTACGACTTACCTGTGTTTACTCAACCTTAGATGCTCCTTCGCTCCACCACTCTTCCAGGTCACCTACCTGAAACAATCATCTGTTATCATCAGCTAAGTGACCTAAAACCTTACCGTCTGCCTATTACTCACCTGCTGATCATTGCTTCTCATTCCCATTGCCCGTCTCTCAATAAAACTGCTGTTTTGAAAAACTTACTTCTGTGTCTCTGGCTCGTTTGCTGACCGAAGATCAGACCAAAAACATTCACTAGACTGTGATTTCTCCCTGGCACCCAACACCACCCACTGGAGGAGCTGGTCAGCGCCATTCATGCTTCCATCAATCCTATCACAACCCCTCCGTCTGCCTCTGCCAGTCCCATGGCCCTTCCTGCTTTCCTGATCTTACTCCTGACAGGTAGAGCGCTGCTGTGGGCCCGAGCCAGTACCAGAACTTATGGTGGATTCAGTGCGTCTCTCACACCAGACTGTGCTCATTGCCTCGTGGCTGGACTCTGCCTGTAGTGTGCGTCTGCCTGACTACTTGCCTTGCTACTTACTTGTATTTATTCACCCTTAGATGCTCCTTCACTCCACTGCTCCCATTCTCCTCCACTCCTTCGCTCCTCTGGATCACCTGCCTGAGACAATCATCTGTTATCATCAGCTAAGAGACCTGAACCCTTTTTATGTCTACCTATTACTCATCTTTTGATCACTGCTTCTCGTTGCTATAGCCCATCTGTCAATAAAACTGCTGTTTTGAGAGCTTACCTCTGTGTCTCTGGCTTGTTTGCTGAAAAGTTCATATATTGAAGATTTTCATCCAATATTTTATTTTAGTTACTCAAGACAAATTCTTATATTTTTAGTTTTATTTTTACAATATAGACACTGTTAATAATGTTCCATGAGTTCAGGTTTTCACATTAGCAGCTTTTTGTTAAATGCAGATACATATTTCAATGTACATATAAAATATTTTAATATTTGGTATGAATTCTCATCAATCAATATTAGTAATACTGGCTAGTAAGTCAATTTAATGACTAATAAAATCTAACCAGTGAAACTGACTTTGATTAAAAAATAACATGATTAAATATTTTATTTAGTGCATAAAAGGGAGACTTTTTATCAACAACAACAACAAAAAAAAACATTAAACAATGTGGAAAAACATTATTGCATCACTACATCCTGAAATCCTCATTGGCAAGATCTTGCACTAATGATTCATTTGGAAGCAGAAAAAAACAAGCCGGGTTGTTTGGAGACTGTCATATCTGGGCGACAGAAGGAGCTTATGGACTGCTCATTCTTCAAAATGAATGCCACATAATTTGATAGCATGATTGTAACAAAAAGATTGCTAATTAGTGAGATATTTATGTTGCACACAGTATCACACAGGTGAGTTAATTTTATAATTTTTCACTCAAGTACAAGTTTTTGGCGGCCAAAGAAGCAGGTCAGGATCACACCACTGAAGAAGTACTGAGACACATTAGCCACATTTACTAGATCATTTAACATGGGCCATTTATCTCTCGAGGTGTCTAGTGTTGTTTTGCTGGTGTAAGAATGATAACTTTAGAGGGTAAGTTGTTAGAGCTCTTGACCCTGTTTATGGATTTTGAGTTTTATAGGCCTCCAGGGATTGAGTGCAGAGCTTTTTCTCTTCTCCTGTGTGTCTTTTTCTCTTAGTTCTCTGAATAAAACAGCAAAGAGAACTGAGCCTAAGTAGATCAGCCTGAAGGTGGGCTTCTTACTTGTGTTTTGAAGATTTCTCTGAATGGGTTCGAAAGAAACAGAGTAACAGGAGGGCTGACATAATAACGCCTATTTAATTGCCTTTTTTAATGTGAACACGTCATGTTTGTTCTCAAAAGAGACTTTTAATCTTCCCACTGAGTTGGTCGGACGACGTTGTGAATGGAGACAAACAGTGTGCTGTTGTGTGATTGCGTTGGTGTGGTCTTGCTAATGACGCTTGTGTCACATCCTCCATATCATTAAGCCGTCTGCATATTTTTATTGAGGCAAGTAATGACGCAGTATCAATAACAGTGTTTTCTAAGGGGAGGCAACAGAGGCAGTGCCTTTTCAAAAAAAATTAGATGAGAAAAAAATTTGTGCAAAAATAAAACAAACAATTATTATGAAGAACATAAGATGGTGTAGTCAGTTTTGTCTTCAGGGGAGACTGTCATCTTGCACCCTGTCACAGCTGATTCAACATTGTTCGACATAGACACCAGCAGAAAAGGGTTCAGAGGGAGCCAGCTTCTCTTTTGCCCCCATTGAGCTCATTTTGTTTCCATCAAGATCATAAAATGTGGCATGCATTTGAAAAGGGTAATGCAAACAGGAGAAAAGAGACAGTGATATTATATAAAGGTAAGTAATGTCTACTTAAGTGTGAAATGAATGGAATGTTTTCAGACATTAAAATTCTATGATAATAGCAATTAATGAAAATATTTTACTGTTTAAATTTATATGAAATCCAATTAATAGATTGTTTTTTTGACACACTTAAGTAGGGCGTATGTACATATTTATATGTTCTTTAGGAAATATTGATTTTTTGATACACTTAAGTAGGGCATATGTACATATTTTTATGTTATTTTGGAAATATTGCTTTTTTGATACACTTAAGTAGGGCATATGTACATATTTATATGTTATTTTGGAAATATGGTTAAGTGTTTATATTTATTTAAAGTCACACGTCTCATGAGTTTCTATTTCAAATTTGAAGAAGATACCATGAAAAATTTGAATCCTGCAACCATTTTTCTGATACTATGTCTAGTCCCCTCCATGCATCATATAAGTGTTTTTTTTTTGAGCACTAGAAAAATAGAAATAATAATAATTTGAGTAAGAAAAATAAATAAGTTTAACCATGTATGCCAATTACGGTTCATACTGAGATTGCTAGAAATGCAGCATTTACAATGATTTCTGCCCATATAGTCAATTATCACGCACTGACATGCTGATGTCCAGTTATAGTGATGGTAATCATACAGATGTGCCATAAAGTCAATAATAACACTCTGTTGATATAGACAGCGTTCAAATTGATAGCTGTGATTACACAGTAATAGTGTACTGATCTGCGCTCAAACAGATGGTAATCATGCCGATGCAGTCACATTCAACATAAAACACACTCACACATATATGAAAAATGTTGAAAAAATTAATAAAGTTATGCCTCCATCAATTGACAGGTGCGTCACAGCGTGCATCATGAGCCGTCACGAGAGAGCGCCAGAATTCAAATGAATAATCTTCCGCCTATTTTTCACTTTTTTTCCTGTTTGTGAAACTGTACGCAACAAAACCATGCTGTTTTTTTACTACCAAGACGCATTTTTCTGAGCGTGAGTTATTCCAGAACGGACACAGACAATTCTGTCCCTGAAGAACTGAAACGTAAACAAAGGATTTATGATCCATATTACAACGTTATTGCTGTGTTGGACTAAAAGTGCGAGATGTCATTCAGTGGACCCTTACCTTTCTAACTAAACCGGGATTTACAGCTGAAGATGTGTTTATGACTCGCTGTTACGACGAATCTGGTATGTACTGCATTTTGATTCTTCATGTTTTGATTTGTACTACATAAATTTAGCAAATACATTCTTTATAATCTTTCATTGTAAAACATCGACCTGTCATCGATGCTTGAGGCTTAAATCTTAAAAATATATAGTTTGTTAAGATTCATTTTGTCCTGTTTCATTTAATCTATTCGTAAACATGCAAACAAAGAGAGTTCAGTACACCCGCATCCAGGTGCGGGTTAACAGTTTTAAACAGTTTGATTCATGAACTCATGCAACTCATGCAAATCTCATGCAAATATGTCCTTGAAAACTCATCAAAGTGAACATATGACTGAACTGTTAGGTCCATGTCAATGCATCATTACTAGAACTCATACATTTGCTCTTGCTTAATGATTATGCCTCTAGGTGGGTCATAGCATGAAAAAGTTTTGGAACCCCAACCTAGATGTCTTAAATAAACATAAAAATAAAATAAAAACATCTTGACTGGCTGAGCAGAAAGGCAGCACTCTTGGTTTTAGACACAATCTTCTGTGACAGAGCACTGCCATTCATGATCAATTTCCAATTAGGAAACTATTTCTGATCATTCTGATAGCACATGAGGACAGCATAAATATGCAAGAACAAGCGACTAAACATCTAGAAACTATCAAAAGAGGGATCAGACAGTAACAATAAAAATACCTCAAAGCTAGACAGGACAAACTTCAAAATAAAAGATTAGACTCAGATGATAAAAGTCTACGGGAATTATTAATTGACCCAATTATTGAATGTTTAACCTTAAAAATATAGCATAGAAGCATGGCGGTTTTAATCTATAGAATTATTTTTATATAAATATTTCAGGAAGAAATATAAAGAAAGTTCTTTTTAGAGTCTACAGAGCTGCAACCCGAAAGAACAAACCTTGTCTGTGTTTGTTCCTTGACAAGTGTCTCTCTTGTAACCAGTCTTTTGTTTGTATTGTATTTCCAGTGAAATGATCTTGTGGCAAACACTTTCTTTTCATCTGCCCCAGGAGGTTCGACGAGTGCGTGTTTGTGCCTCTCAGAGTTGATTATGTCATAGCTGAAATTAACTAGTGTTTAATGAGCAAAATATGCAGAGATATGAGCGGGTCTGAAGCATACCACATCATCCTGTAAAAAAAAAGGCACAGTCATTAACTCAGCAGGTTTGGAGTGATTGTTCCTACACAGCACTATACAGTTGCACACATGCCATTTTACAGTATTACTTCAGCGTTATGACTCAGTGTTATGTCAAAAACTAGACCTCTACAATATTATCCTACTCATGCAGGCATTTAAGATCCCACTGAGTTCCAAGGTAAAGATGAATTACACGCACAGATATGAAATTGTAGCACCCTGGGGGTGTTTAAAGAGGCTTGCCTGGGGTTCTTTGCCAGCTTGTTAGTTTTCTGTTTCAATATTTTTACCAGCCCAATCTCAATTTTAGTATATATACACTTTTATCCTGATTGTCTACCTACACTTATTATCCTAGGACTGTATCAAAAATCTCAATACTTTTTTATATGCTAAAGTTATTTTTGTATCTGCCTGCTGAACAGATCAACTATCGTAGAACAACATAAATGATGTGTCCCTGCAAAAACGTACTGTACACACAAACCTTGACTGAAAAGAAACAGTATAACCCAAAATGAAAACTTGCTGACAAATGTAGTGACCTCTAGGCCATGCAATATTTTGTTTCTTTATGCTAACAGATTTCAAGAAATTCTCTACACAGCAAAATCCCCAGTGATAATTTAACACTCTGAGTGTGGACACATATAAACACTGAAGCAGAGTTGAAGTTAATGAGATAATTAAGAAGTTAATTGAGTTATGATTGACCATTATTGAAGACACCTGATGTTAACAAGCAGAATCACCAAACGAGAAAATCACAAACTTGTGTGTCACCATTATTGTGGTCAGTGTTTGCTTTAGTTGGGATCTTGGCTTGTAACTTTTTAATTTTCAGATTTGTGTGTCAAGCCAAGAGTAAAAATCATTGGGTGGTGATAATTAAGTTTTAATGTAATTGTTGCTTGACCTTAATCACTGAAATCATTTACAGGTTCTTCTTTTATTATTGATCATTATTGATTGTAACAGCTTTGATTCCACAATGAAAGAGTCTGTATTTTCTATACATTTTATAAGCATCTCTTGTGATTCAGTGATTTCAGATTTTTTGAATCTCAACAACGGTGACAACAGCATATTCAGATAAACAGATCTACTCTGAACATCACAAAACTAGATACTAAAAAAGCTCATAATTTATTCAAGCCGCAATGCATGATGGGAGCCATGGATGAGTTTTTATTGGCTACAACATGCTTTTTTTGATGGTCACCATTGTTGTGATGCTCACGCTTATTCTTGATGTCTGTGTCTAAACTAAAGAACTCTTTCTTAATGTAGAACTAACTTTTAAAAACATGTCATATTATGCCAGAAATGCTGGATCATTTTTTTATCCACCTTATTTATGTACACAGTAAAGAAACCTGAACTCAGCCATTCAGGTCGCTCAATGACAATTAGTCCAAACCACAATCAAATCCATAAGATTGCCTTGGCTTTGGTCTGTCTGTATGTTATAACTCAGTTACCACAGCCACACAAAATCTAAAGTTTATAACTGAAGGGTCAAGATCCCAACTAAAGCAAACACTGACCACAATAATGGTGACACACAAATTGTGATTTTCTCGTTTGGCGATTCTGCTTGTTAACATCAGGTGTCTTCAATAATGGTCAATCATAACTCAATTAACTTCTTCATTATCTCATTAACTTCAACTCTGCTTCAGTGTTACTTTTAACACTGCTTCAGTGTTTATATGTGTCCACACTCAGAGTGTTAAATTAACACTGGGGATTTTGCTGTGTATTACATCACTTGCTCACCAGTGGATCCTCTGGAGTGAATGGGTGCCGTCAGAACAAGAGTCCAAACAGATAAAACATCAGAATAATTTGGTAATTCACAAAAGTCCATCAATTAATGTCTTGTGAAGTGAAAAGCTGTGTATTTTCTATTTGTAGACCATTGCTTCTGGCCAAAATACCAGTCTTCTATCCATAATATTGATTTCTCCAGTAAAAAAAAAAAAAATGCTGTCTCATCTGGAGATGAGAAATATGTGCAGGTCAAGCACTATTTACAAGCCAAAACAATACATATGTGTGTGAACATTGATATGAGAGGAAAAAAGGGGATGAGCTTTTTCACTGAAGGAAGCTTTATTTTGGATTGTGGCATTTTGGCTAAAATCAAAGGTTTCTGTTTTCTGCATTAGCAGCGCAAAAGGATGTATAGATGTTACGGACCCACTTTATATTAAGTAGCCTTAACTACTAAGTACTTATATTTTAATTAATAATTTAGTACAATGTACTTATTGTGTACATGCATGTTTTTACATTGTACTTATATTAAAAAAAAAAAAAAAAACTACATGTAATTACATCTGTATTTAATTTCTGTAATTACATTTATAATTACACTGACCCATACTTTACACCTTAACCCACCCTTAAACTTACCCATACCTCCAACCCTCTCCCTAACCTTACCCCATCCCACCTCAATAGCAGCAAAAGTGTTTTACAATACAATATGAACACAATAAGTACATTGTACTTATTTTTTATGTAAGTACATAGTAGTTAAGGCCACCTAATATAAAGTGGGACCCATTACTATAATTAGTAACTACAGAAATAAATTACAGATGCAATTACAGAACAATATTTCCAAATATATGTGCAATGTGAAACATGTATATACACAATAAGTGTATATAGCGCTCAAATGGGAAACAAATCCCAAGGTCTATTCACACCAAGGCAAAAGTCCCAAGTCCCAATAACGTTGGACCTCTACAGCTGCCAAAATGAAAGCATTATCACTTTGGTAAAAACATGTCTAGTGTTATTAACTATTTTACATAATTTGTTTAGTTTTATTCTCCTCTATGTGCACTGCCTGTGTACTGTGTACATGCCAAACACAGCTGAAATTCATATCGTTGGCAGGATAATAAATTACAATGCAGAGTAATTTAAATGCACATTAAGTAACTTACTAATAAAAATAGCACATACGAAGTAGTGTAAAAACCGCAGGTTCACAGTCTTGACAGCTTCCACAGACTACAATTCATTCAGGGATTGCATTTCACTTCAGTGCAGATAAAAATATATTATTGAGCAATACTGCAAAAATTGTGAAGATCCTGCCCTGACAGTCTTGTCTGTCCTGTGCTTGTTTAATGTGTCTTTGTTTATTTGTGTCTGAGCACATGTGTTGGCCGTGTGTTCCTCTTGTGTTTAGTTCTTGTTTGTCCAGTTGTGTTCACCTGATCCTTGTTTGCTGTGCTCGCTTTATATTGTTCTTATTTCCCTCTGGTCGTTGCTGGTTTGTTTTGTGTGTGCCTTCTGTGTATATTCCTCACTTGCATATTTAGTCTTGTTAGAACTCGCTTTTCAGTATATTGCATCTTGTCTAGTTTCCCTCTTGTTTTTCTAGTTTTTGTTTGTTCCCGTGTGTAGTCTATAGTCTAGTTCCAGTCTTTGTGGTTTAGCTTTTTATTTTAGTTCTTGAACCTTTTAATTTTTTTTTCTTTCTTTCTAGTTTTCAGCAAGGTTGCTGTCTTGTCTTTTTATGTATTTTTGTTTGTAGTTCTAGTTATTTATCCCTTGTTTTTTTTGTTATCGTTTTGTTTTCATGAGTTCCAGTTTATTATTTCTAGTATAGAAATAGGTTTGCAAATACTTATAATATTGTAAATATTTACAACTGATATTGGGTCAAATTCTGGTGATGAACAGGCCTAGATTATGAACATATTGAGGGATTCACTTTATATCAGTACCATATGAGTTATCAGCTAATATCAGTGTTTAGTTACTCATTATTGAACAATATTATATATTTAATTATACATTTACTAGTCCCTTATTTTTACACTTAGATGACTTTTGCTGTCATCAAACACTAAGAACTCAACCTAAGTGTTCTAAATAATTTCTTAAGAACACTAATTTTATTACACGTTTAAATGTAATCTTCATCAAATCTCAAAATTAATATACATTTTACTTAATGTATGGCCTACATTATAATAGAATTAACTTGTGAGATTTAAAAATTAATTTTTTTTGTTTGTTTTTTGTTTAATATCTGCCATTTATCAGTTATTGTTAATAATGCAAACATATATCATACTGATAGTTAGAACTGTTAAATAATCTACTTGTCTGTCCAGAAATAGACAGATAGACACCCACAGTATGGTTGATTTCCTCTATCAACCAGGCCGATCCATTTCATATTTCAGATTGCAGAAAGAACACTCACCTTGCAACTCTCAGTCTTAGAGCATAAATCAAGAATGATTCTGCACTTCCTGTGCAAGTGCTGTAAATCCCCCACTAACGGTGCATTCTCCCCTTTGATGGATGAGGCCAGGGGGTCTGTTGATTGCCAATGTAACCAGAGCTCGGGCGGGAGACTTTGGAGAGCCAGGCAGCTGAGAGAGAGATAGACAGAGGCATAATTTTAGCCCTCTTTTGAGATTCTTATTTGCACACAGAGAGAGACCAGGAGGTACAAAAGGTTGAAAAATTCAAGCATCAGACATACAGAGCTGCTCATGATGAATACTGGGTTGAGCTAAATATGTTGACAAAGGTTAATGATCAGAATGCACTTCTCTGACAAGGTGAAACTGTTGTATTGTCATCTAGACTATTGATCAAATGCATAAAGCCTCAGATAAATGACGACCTGTCTTGTAGTCTTTTATCTAGAGAAGTCTTCTTTCCTAAAATCTTGGCTTGTAACCAAAAAGGCTGCAGGTTCAAAACACATTACGGGGCTGGACTAACACCATGGTGCCCCTGAGCAAGGCACTTAACCTCGGGTTACTCCAGGAGGTCTGTTTCTTTAAAGAGTTGTTCATGCTGACAACGATTTCCAACAACAAAACAATCAGTAGTCATTCAGTTTATTCGTGAGTATTTGATCAGACTTTTAGACCATATAAACCATATTTTTAACCCTTTCCCTAAAAGCACCTGACAACATTTTGATACATTGTTTTTTTTTTTACATTGAATATCATTTTACTCAGAAAATGTAAGTGCACTATAGAAATGCATTACAAAAGTGCAATGGTTTGTGAAGAGTCCCTGATGGAGATGTAGAGTTTGTTTCTTCCTTGGAACATATTTTGAAAAATGTAGCATTACATCAATTGCTCAGCAGTGGATCATCTGCTGTGAATGCGTGCCATCAGAATGAGAGTTCACACAGTTGATAAAAACATCACAATAATCCAGTAATTTACACAATCCCAGTCTATCGATTATCATTTTATGAAGCGAAAAGCTCAGATCCCTCATTAAGCGTTTTTAACTTTACACTGTTACTTCCCACAAAAATTATTTTTTTGAGCCAATCAGACCAAAATCAACCAAAAAGAAATGTATTTACATTTTTTTAAGAAATGATTTTCCTAATGTTTAAACTGATTCATTTGGTGAGTTTCCACAGTATCTTGTTTTTGTACTGTATACCATATCTTGTATATTGCTTGTTGTATTAAAAGAGCATCACTGAAAATCTTTTAAACATATCTTGGTAAGGGTTATTAGAATCTTACTTATGATGCTGTGAAGATACACAAGAAAAAAGGGAGGACTATAATATATATATATTTGTGGTTAGCATTTTTAAGACATAATGCAAGAACTCTAAGAGAAAGATATAGGAGATATGGAATTTTTTGGAGCTGTCTTGTACTCCAGGCTATTTTCATATTATTACCATCTTTCTAGTTTCTGTAATCTAATGACACTCAGTGAGAAGATGCAAGGTTGCAACAGCATGACCTTTATGTCA
>NW_020525859.1:30000-63321 GCF_003368295.1 Carassius auratus
ATTTTCCATTACTCATATTAATAGAATTAATGGTACACATCCATTCTATAACAAATATAGTAATTCTACTAAAGTATTCTAAACCCCAAAATAACACAATCATGTATTTTTGACCTAATTTGTCAATAATACATATATTTCCATTCCCTGTATAAATTACTTCGTATGCAGTCATACAACATGTGGACTATTTTCAGAAAGTAATGGTACTTCAAAAAACACCATGGTATTGCAATGATGGATTTTCAGTATTTTATTTATTTATTCATTAATTCATTTGTTTGTTTGTTTCAGTTCCAATTAGCAAAGTCCCTTTAAGGTAATTCAGTTCTCTAAAATATTTCATAATATTTTATATTAATTATTTTTGCTACCAGATGGTTTACTAAACCTTTGTGGCCTATAAAAATTAGTTTCACTAAAATAAATTATACAGTACATAGTCATAATTTGTTTCTGTCTACAAAGCTAACTTCAAATCTAATCATAAGTTCATGAGAAAAGTAAATTCAACATAAGTGTGTGCAAACATTTGATAGTTTAGAAGTCCAAACTTGTTATTTATTCCATGCAAGACTTTAAGAAATCTGGACGCTCCACATTTGAAGTGAACTGATGGTATGGCTGTGGACGGCGAGGCGGTAATTGTGAGCGCCGAAACAGCATCTTTAATCTCATCTCAATCTCAATGGAGAGCTGAAATAAATTGTTATCTACCCCTCTTCTCCCTCTCTCTCTTTCCTGTTTCACGCTCTGTGTCTCCTCTCTTTTTATTTCTGAGAAAGGGAATGGCTGGAGAAGTGTAATTATCAGCGCAGAAATCCATTCACTCCTCAGAGGTGGAGCAGGGCAGAGCGAAAGAGTGCATTACATAACTTTAATCACACCTGTGTCTCATGATCAGTGTTGGGTGTAACGCGTTACAAAGTAACGCGTTACTGTAATAATATTACTTTTTTCAGTAACTAGTAGTGTAAGGCATTACTCGTCTGAAAATGGTAATATTATTACAGTTTTCCCAAGCTAGTTACTTGCGTTACATTTGCCAGTAGCACCTTCATCACACACAAGGCACACAACACAGAGAACAGAAGGGAAGGGAAGGAGGGCGTGAATGGAACAGTGATTGGTCTGGGTTTGGCACGAGGTATCATTTACCATCACTGATTGGTCGACAGCCGGCAGCAGAGCGGCACGCTCAGACAGATGGGGAAAAATGGAAGCGTCAACAACGGCAAGCTCTTTTTCAGAGGAAGGTTCCCAGCAACAGAAAGCTAGTTTCGACGGGTGGAGATTCAGTAATTATTTTGTAGGAGTGCTCCGATCACGATCGGCCGCTCGTTAATGCGCATCTCAGTAAAGCCGGTTCTCTAAAGCGGTTTATTCCATCAGGTGCGTGAACCATATGTTCATACAACCGTGCCAATAAACGCTGAAAATGAACGTGGATTTGCGCATCTTCTCAGTTAATAACGGCTCTGTGTAGTAACAGCTGCTCTATGTGAAATCACGCACCTGATGGAATTAACCGCTGATTAGAGAACAGGTGTACTGACGAGCAGTAATATAAGTGAGTTGTGTAAACAGTGATTTATGTGACTTCAATTATTTCTTATTAAACTGAAATCGAAAAGTAAAAAGTATTTTTTGGAAAAAACCACATCCTGGTGTTAGTCTTCATATGCTGCTGAATAGTGTTAACACGGATATAGAAAAATAAGGAGTGCAAGAGATTGATTCCTAATGTCAGTTTATTTTTAATTAATACTACAGTAGTTCGGTTCCCTTTACATCTTTAACTACCCGTTAATTTATCAATTGAATGGGTGACCTATCCTCATTAATAGAGCAAACATTTGCCCCCCCTGAGAGAATTGGCAGGAGCCGCCACTGATAAAGACCCTAAAGAACACTCCTCCTTTGTATGTTCTCCCTCCATCTGATGCATCTCAGGCAATCATAGAGTAATTAAGAAAAAAAGATGTAACTAGTAATATAACTAGTAATATAACTAGTTACTTTCTCCAGGGAGTAATAAAGTAAAGTAAGGCATTACTATTTTTGAGAGTAATATGTAATATGTAATATATTACTTTTTGAGTAACTAGCCCCAACACTGCTCATGATTGATTATCCTTAAATACATTTCAGCTCCAGACAATGCAACAATAGCATAGGTTCACTGAGACATGCAGGCCTGCTCCTTAATTTTATATTCAGATTGTTTCACAACATTACAATGACAATAAAACCTTCGGACTCTGTTTGATCAATGGCCATCGGAGACCTGATTGGCTAGGTTACCATTTGTCCCAGGGAGACTGCAGAGAGTGTAATACTATGTATGCACCGGACGTAAGTGGTGTGACGCATCAAAACAAAATCATTTTCATTACAATCAATAAAGTAGTCTACACTGAAAGAGTCCAGTGCAGTGTGTCACATTTTCAGTTGATGGAAGCCTGGCTTCTATTTGTGACTCTCTGCAGGCTACTTTATTTTCTCTATCTGTCTTTAAAAAAAGATATGTATTTGTCATGTAATTTAATAACCTTGAGTCGCTGCATCAAATTCAGTTCATGATGTTCCTGTTCTCTGACTTAACCGATATCATCAGTGCATATAACTGTTTCTGTCTATAAAAAAATGAAGTTGCAGCAGTTTGTAATATATTATGGCTGAAAGGTCCTACACGGTATCCAGCTGTATTCTGGTAACTCCAATTGTGAAAAAGAAGTGTTCGTAAAAAAACTAAAACAAAAATCTCTTCAGTGTACTTTAAGAGACTGTTACTTAACAACTTAAGTACAATTTGCTAATAATGCCAAATTAAAAGTTCTACATTAAATTTACATTAATTAGGTTTTAATAGTCTTTTGTCTTTATTCCATATTATAAATAAACACATTTAAATAGCTCATTTTCACCTTTATCGTTGCAAATGTGTAAAAACAAATATATTTAAAACCTGACATACAAGGTTATATAGAATGTATATATGGCATTAAAATATATCAAATAAATGTCTTTCATTAAAATTTAAAACTATATAAACTGTTTCAACTATTTAACCAGGATTGAGTGTTAAAAACATTATATTCAGTAGACTATGTGTGTGTGTGTGTGTGTGTGTGTGTGTGTGTCTGTGTTTAAATATAAGTTAAATATAATTTTTATAATTTTTCATGCAAAATTCACTTTTATCTGTTGTTTGAACATAAATATTTGTTGGCAGTGTGTGTACACAACCACCCTATAATGAAAAACCCCTGCCCGCTCTTTTATTTTTAATTCCCATAAATTGTTCAGTATCTCAGAACAAGCAGTTGGCAGAATCTTTGCACAGGCCCCACCCACGACTGTTGATTGACATGGTCATATTTGTAGAGATCCTGCCCTGAGTGAGCCATACACAATCCACCATGTTTATCTTCACGCTAGAGCATTTAAAAACAGCTTTCATGTAAGAAATATCTTCTCATTGACACTATAGATGTTTTCAGGCCCCCAAAACACTGTTGTTGTGTAAATTAATACCCAAAACATATGCAATTTTGTAATTATTATTTTTAGATTAAAACGTTGTGGAATCACCCTAACTCCTTGTACAGAAGTGGTATTTTTATTCGATTTTTCTTCTGTGGAACGCAAAATAAGGTATGGACCAAAACAGCTGAATCCTTCTTCAGTGTAAATCAATGGTGTCCAAACAATACACTTACAGAGTCCTGCATCTAATGAACAAAAATAGAGCCTCTGGTATGTACATCCATCTAGGATGATCCGATCACAATTTGACGGCACTAATACAGCGGTCTATAACAATTGGTGATCTTCTCACTGAACCATTTAGATGTTCATTAAGCAGACCATCTTATCCAAAATGTGACGTGTGCCTTCAAACTAAATTAATTAGTATTAATTAAAGAACAGCAAAAAAATTCTGAAGAGCACAAAACTCCGGAGAACTTTCCTGACTTCAATATGCAGTACTTGAGTACATCCAAAGTTTCGGGTGAAATAACAATAAACACACTGCTGTAATACATTAGGAATCAACAGGGTGTTGACATCATGCATTTTGTCTCATGTACAACATGATGTATGTAGCCATGGAACCAGAGATCCGCCCCTTGGCACGCCGGTGTCCATGTAGACACAGTGTAATGCTGTGAGAGAGCTGGATAAATGAGAGTCACCACTGGGTGCAGTCCCCTACAGCATGAATACGGTAATGAGACAAAGCCATGATTTATTCCCAGGTGAATCTGAAGCACAGGCATTTGTACAGGTGAGTCCACCGTAAATGCGAGGCTGCAATGCTGAGACCTGTCAGCTGGTCTCCATCATCTCCTGCATGCCCTCGTATCTCACAGATGTGTCATGTCATTCGCTAATGGAAGCCCGGGGGCCCACAATAGCATACTACAGGCTTTTACAGTTCGCAATATGCTACCGGGGAAGTCAAGGTCACTTCGGCTTTATAGTGATTCACTTGTCATGTTCTTGTGTGTTGATTTGTGAACTGTGTGGAAAAAAACGGTTTGTGTATGTGTGTCTAAGACTGAGGTGTGTGGGAACGGTCACTTTTTGCTTTTCATGATGACTACCTAATTTTACACACGATTTTAAAGATTAAAAGGCTTTTTGTTTATCTCGCCATCACTGATTCACAGTATCAGTGCAGTTACAGATATCAAAGAAGCTAAACAGAGGAGACCACACACAAAATGGCTATCATGGTAATGTCAGCACTCCACTTAATGTCTTCTCACCTGAGCTGGAGTCTTGATCTTGGGGTCACTGATGTCAAAATGTTATTGGATATGGTGTGTGTCGTCACTGGACACAACTCAACAGTTTAAATAGAGTCTAGGTCTGGATTAGTCCTATTTGATCTTCTATGGTTATAATCTGTCAAAATATATTAATGTTTTTGATTAAATAAAGCCAAAATCCATTAGGGTACCATGAGGAAAACTGCCCTTTCAGAAAAAATAATAAATAAATAAAACAGTGCACTTAATTGCATGGAAAATTCACTTATTTCAGACCATAAAAACTACTTGCAACACTATAGAACATAAAAAGTGTTTGATTAAGACTTGGAGTGTTATTTAATATTACATTTGAGGTATATGTACAGTATATGTACAGTACTAAACTGAAACTTCATTATTACAAATGTGTAATTACACATATTCATGGCATACGTTTCAATAGAAATGATCATAAATTCATTCAGCAGTCCACATTTTCATTTAATTAAGTGTGTGCCTGAAAACATGACATTCAGTTCACATTTTTTAAAATGATTTCCATAATATATACAGTTTTTAAAAAAGTACGCTAAAAGTGTACTTCTTTTTCAAGAGGCTGTAGTTCTGGTCTTGATGTTTCACAGTTATATTGTGTCAAAATACATTTATGTCTTTGATTTTATAGAACCAGAATCTACTGATGTGGGGCTGACGAAAGAATATCTGAACTCTATATATATTCTAGCAAAGTCAACATCAAGGCTTTGATTCTCGGTGGAAAGCATGAACTGAAAAACATATATAAATTGAATGCAACGTAAAGCATCCTTCATCTTTTGATTAATTATTTGTTTATCATCTTTCAGGAGTAGTAGATACTTGATTTTCAGTCTGAAATATTCTCCATATTTCTGTTCTAAATGTGCCAGCTGAATTTTTTATATAATAATCAAAAAAAGTCCTCCAGTCTGTAAGGAATGTGAATTAATTTAATAATTTAGAACCCAAATGAATGTATTTAGAAAGCTGGTCATTTAAAAACCTTGGCAGACACAGAAAATTGTAGTACTTGAGGTTTTATTGTTATTTCAAAACAATGATTAACCCCGACCTAAAATGTACAAATGTGCAGTCAGGACTAGAAAATGTGTCCCGTTTGTTCTGTGCTTAAGGTGAATAAACATCCCCCAAGTTGTCATTGTCTCGGGCTTGCTTGTGATAAGATAAAGCTCATATAGACTGGTTCAAATGTGACGTCTCTTGTGGGTTATTATGCAAAGTTTGCTAAAAGTTGGACATTTAGCAAAAGTATTTATGCGAGCACACATAACAATTCCCAAGCGACTGTTTTGCAAGCCAGTCCACAGTGGTCCTGAGGGGAGACAGACTCAACACTGTTCACTGTTGAGCTGCTAATCATGAGACACTGTCTAATAATTGACTCAGCACAGAAGGAGGGGTGGCCCGGGCCACCCTGAGGCTTATAAGCTCACTGCTAACAAACACAGCCTGTCATCTCTTTCTTCAACGCATGTACGGTTAAAATGAGCAGATAAATTGGCTTTTTCACGCAGTCCTCTAATGACGCACTCATGAACGCACTTATTATGTCACATTTGGGATTCTCTTTGGTCGGAGGGCTACTGTGATCAGCAGAGACGGTTTAACTCGAGCAGATATGGGACAGAGCTGCAATGGAATGTCTGGCCCTCGTCCTGAATGCAAGGAGAGCTGTGGGGACAACTGTCACCGGGACGAGCCCTGTGTGGACCGCTGCTGTAACCTGTGCTGTCAGTTCTGTCTGGACGGCTGCTGTCTCATCTGCCCAGATGACTGCAGCTACACACTGTGTTTCACATGCACCACGATTGCTGACTCCTGCGCTGCCATCCTGACCACTGAGCAGCCCAGATCTACACAGAAACCAAGAGAAGGTAGGTGGAGTATTAAATGAGTAGTGCACACGTGTTAGGTCCACCATGAGTATATTAACTCGTACATTGCTGAGGCTCCAATGTTAGGCCTATTCCAGGCCATTAGTAACACTTTACATTATTTGCATTTACATTATTTATTTACATTATCACCTGTGTGTGAAGAAGAAATGCACTTTATTGTATTGAATGTGTACTTGAGCAAAAGTGACAGTAAACTTTTGTGTTACCAAAAGAGAGCTAGAGAGAGAGGCCAAATAAATGTAGATCTCCATCAAAGAGTTGATTTTACAAAAGCACAACGAGTAACTATATATAAGACTTATTCCGATTTTTTCTTTCTTCTATTTCTTTGCCTATAGGTTCTCATTTGGAAGAAGGCCGGGTGATTTAGATCATCTGATCAATGAAATGTTAACTAATGAACTGGATGAAGACCTGATTCGTAATTCATGATGCCATTCTCTGAATAGCAAGAGACTGAAAAACATGGAGGAAGTTCATTGAAAGTGCATTTGTAGATCATTTGCAACCTCTGTAATTTGTGTATACACTGTATTGTACACTACTGTATATATTTAAGTGCTAAATACAACTGATTCTGTGAACTACACAAGTGTCATCTGTGAAATGTATCTAGAGGATCTATTTAAAAGTAAAAACCCCTTGTGCAATCATGCAAAATAACAAAGGCTTTGCTTGACGTGGTATGCGCCAGAATGACTGGCTCTCAGAGGATAGGCAGGAAAAACTTGATTTGCACACCCTGTGGAACGCGCCGTCACAGAGGTACAGTATTTATATTTAGGAGTCCACCCAGGCGTGCGTCAGATCAGCCCTGTCAACATCACGAGAAAGACAACTTGGACACATTTGAAAGAACTTACAGAAATTGACTTTTTATGGTGACTTTTAAAAGGTGAAAAGAGGACAGGAGATACAAAAGAGGTAAACAAGATCATCTGAGAAGCAGAGGATGTCGTTTCTATGCTCTTTTCTCCTTTTGTGGCAGTGTAGTGATTGAGGATTTTAATTTCTTCTCAATTTCAAGAAAAAAAAAGAAGACTTCTTCTGAAGAAGAGAGGAATATTAAAGAAAAAAGAAGACTCCAAACGTCTGAAGGCGCTTGACAAAGGTACATTGAATTGGAATGGAAGTTATCTGGTAATTTGAGTAATCTGTGACATATCCATCGCCTGTAGCCTTGTCATTGGGTAAATTATTTGATTGGAACTGATTTTTTGGTGTGAAAAGTTTGCTTCAGTAAAAGCGTCCTCTGTTCTACTTCTTTAGGAGCTTTAAGCTGTGAGTCTGTAAGAGAAGAGATGACAATGAGGAACTCACTGTTTGTTTTGAATGGTTTTGCATTTCGCCCTTGAGCTTTGCTAAAAAAGGGTTGAGCCTAATACCAATGCATTCATCTCACAACTATGTTACTCGTTGCACCCATTTAAGTCATCATCATGCTAAAAAGCAATCGAGCACTGTCACATTTTTAGCTAATTTTTCAAAACAACATTCTGGCTTTTGCATTCTCCATGTCAACATGGTTCAGATAAAGCTTATGCAATCCATAGAACACTGATTTATTTCCATATCAGTTAATGACAATGAAAGGCTGTTCTCAGATACTGGAGCATAATTACAATCGACTGATTCTCCGCATCCGTGAGTGACGGCGTGACTGTTTCGTCCTCCCTCAGGCCTGCAGGAGACCCGCCATGGAGGAAGATTTCAAGAGACCACCGCCATCCTATGAAGACGTTATTACCGAGCAGCACACAAGCAACACTAGTCAGAGCCGCTCCGCAGACAACAAGCAGGGCTGCTGCTGCAGATGCTGCATTAGCACCAAGAACTGCCTGATGAGTCCGGAGTGCGGTCGAGCTCTTAACATCGCCAGCGTGGTTGCCATGTGTGGCATGTGTATTCGGATGTTTGTCTGTAAGTACTCAGAATGACTCATTTATATGTCTTTGCACTACCATTTAAAAGTTTGGGGGGGCAATTATTCAGCAAGGGGCACATTAAAATGATTAAAAGCAATGACATTTCCAAATTATCTGGATAACATCATTATTTTAAGGCATCCTTGTTGCATATGTACTTACTATTATAATAATACATTATGCATAATTACTTGCAACCATAAGCTAAACCATAATCCTAACACTAACCATACAGTAAGTACATGTAGTTAACAATATTACTCATTTCTTAAATGTAGAATTAAACAAGGACACCTTAAAATAAAGCGTAACCGAGATTTGTTCTGAATTCTGTTTCATTCATTAAATAATCTTGTATAACATAATACAAATAATCTTGCATATTAATAAAAAGAAAGGTTTCTTGAGCAGCAAATCAGCATTTTAGAATGATTTCTGAAAGATCATGTGATGACTAATGATGCTGAGAATATTACAGCATATTTTTGCTGTCATTTTGATCAAACAAATGCCTTCTCAGTCAACAGAAAATGCTTTTTTATTTCAAATAATAAACCCCTTTTGCATGGTAAAAGCATTTATCTGAAGAGACAAGAAATTAATCAAATAATAATAATTGAGTAAAAAAGTAAGTACAAAAAAATGTTAGATGAGTCAAATCGGTACAAATTCTAATTACAAGGTTAAAAAAAAAAAAAAGACACTGTACTTTGGTGCTATCCTAATTAAAGTGAACTTCAAATGAATGTTTATCTATATACTGAAAAATTAAAATTAAATGTGAGTTAGTGAGCCATCTGTCTGAATATATGGTAAACTATTATACAGATAATAACAGGAGGACTTAGACTTTGAATAAATAGTATAATTAAATAGTATGCTTATGTCTCAAGTGTAAGCTTGTGTGTGTGTGTGTGTGAATTTTTATTAGACTATAAGTCTATTTCAAAAGCCCACCACGTATATCTTGTTAACATAGCGAACAGAGCACTTCTGTGCTCTGCTGTATTATTATTATACAGATTCACTGTTATTTGAGATTATGTGAAGGTGACTTGCTGGAATTTGTCACCCACTTACTGTTTTTCTTCCTTTTTCAGAACGCAGTCTCCTTGTGGACCATTTATTCCAGATCTCTCATCCAGTGGTGGCCTTCTCAAATTAAAAAGGAAAGAAAGACATTTGCTCTGTTCCAAAACCTAGTGATCTCCAACATTTATGAGCTTTCCCCCATTACGAATCCCAAAGCTGTTCCAAATAGGATGCAGCACTGCATTTATCATTCACAGATAAGGTAATCCCAGAACGAACTGACTAAAATATCCATTTCAAAAAGGAAACGTCAATTGCAAAGTATAACTTATAAACACAAAGTATATTTAATTCAGTACTGACAAACATCATTGAAAAACACTGCCGTGTCATACAATCTAGTCTCTTATGTGATTTATGGGCCTCATTCATGAAAAAAGTAGCACAATAAATTCATAAATCTTTTGTGAAATCATTAAGTGTGGCATTTAATTAAATTGGCATGAGTGACCACTTAAGGTGCGGTCACATTTATCATTGTTAGATGAACTAGACAAGTCATTTCAATAGGGATCTAAGTTGTAAGGAGTTGTCTTGAGAGCAGAAGATTTCCCCAGGCAGATTTCAGTTCAAGTTGGTAACGCAAATTCATCATGTTTGACCAGCAGAAAGCTGTTTTATTTTGAAAATTAATTCTGCATGAGCTGACAACAGGCAATGACAATTTTGTCTGCAAAATGTTGCTAATGTGACTGTACCTTCCTAGTATCTAATTCCATTTTGAAAGACAGTAGTGTTAATATATTTGTACTAATATGTTCTCTATAATCCAAGACACCTTTGTTTATGTAGAACTTTAGTACTAAACAGAAAAAAAAAAGAATCAGTGATGCAAACTTCAAAAAACACAAGGCAATCCCAATTTTGCTGTAAAGCATCTCTAACAAGACACTCCAGAACCTAAAATAGTTGCAGTCATTTGGAGATGTTAATTAAGCTCATCATTTTTTTTTCTTTCATAAATTGGAGCCAATCATGTAATTGGATGTGGCATCCACCTTAATTATGCATCAGGCTATCAAAACTTTGCATTTATCATTAACATTTCTGCTAAGACTTCTTGTGAGACAATCTAATTTATAATACTTTATAATGTTTCAAATGATGTGCACTAGACAGACAAGCTAATAAATCACAATGCTTGATTATTTTCCGAATTGTGGTGGATTGTTTTGCTTTAAGATTATAAAATGTTAAACCTGTTGACTGCTAATGTGTAAATTAGGATCTTCTGTGGATATAAAGCCATCTGTCTTATTGTGGTACATAAACAAAACCCCTTACAGCATGGAGCATTTTACCTTTAGGAGTAAATATTCATCCAGCTAGCTCTTCACTCAAACATGCAAAATAATAAAGATATCTGACATTAGCAAATAATGATGAATATGGAGGCTTTATTTATTTTTTTATAGCATTTGCAGCATAATCAGATGATAATTGTCTCACAGAGAGAAAAAGGTGTTTTTAATATTTTTTAATAATTGAGAGAGAATAATTTATGATGGCCATTTGGGATTAAGATGACATGGTTGCTGCACTGCAAATGTTTTATCGCCTAATTATACCCTGAATATTTGGTGTCTCAAGAATCAAAGGTCAAGCATTTCTCTGGGGCTCATAATTATTCCGGTTCTCTCTGACTGCTCTCGCTCACTGGCCCATTTTTCAACGTATGGGCGACAACACAAGATGTAATCAGTCTGAAGAATCCAAGTACAGTGTTTTAGTCCATGTTCCAAATCACAAACATAATACTGGAATCAGAATCCATCAGAGTAATGAAGGTAATCCAATACCATAATCAAAACACACAGGCAGAGATTCAGTGAACAACGGAACAAATCACAGATACAAACCACTCCGAATGAAATACACATGAGTGCCTTGAACAAAAAGAGCAAAAAACAAAAAGAACAGATGGTTTTCTATATGCTGAACAAAGCAAGGCACATCTGTAGCAACACAATGGAGTGAAACACTAGCTTGTGCAGTGCTACTGACTGTAATATTTGTAGGATCAGAAACATTTTAAACACTCATTACATGGCATGTTATGATATCGGGCAACAATGAAGCAGAGCAACCAATCTTTAAACACAAAGATGACCGTTTCTTAGCTTTATACGCTTATAAGAGAAGCAATGTTGGTAAATACATTTTATATTGGTTTGGATTTGTTATTGTCCAAGTCAGATATTGTCTAAGTTCTTTGAGGAATTCTTTAAATTCGCTCTCGGTGTGTGTTTTTTGATTTTCTCTGTCCGGCAGAGGTGAGCGGAAGGGGATTCTTCTGCTGTTCGACACATTGTCATGAGCTGTCAATCACTGCATCATTGGGCAACACTCTGAGCTCTTTGGAAAGTGAAAGAAGTGCACACATAAGATTGTTTTCTAAAAGTTGCTAATATATTATTACTCAGTTCCACAGCCGGTGGTGGGTATTGATTTCAAGATTGTGTCTCGGCAGATCAGTGCATATGAATGAAGTGTGACTACTGCTTAAGGTTGGATTGATATTCTTCTATAAGCAGTGTCATGTTCTTGAAGCCCTGTATGACACATCAAACAACTGCCCTTGTGATACATGCCCTCAAAAAGTATTTGGAAATGAAACTTAAGATGTATGAATGGCACTGATTTGAAACAGGGGCACGACTAGACCTGCCAACATTTCCAGGTTTATTTTACTGTGACCCAGCTAAATCATTCCATGTAAATTAAGCTCTGAACCTTTTTAAAATCTGTTCTATTTGCTCAAAATAGGCTGGTACATTTGACTTTTTTATTTATATTAATCATTTTTCACCATCATGCATAGCAGATGCTCTTTTGGAGTTAATAAAGCATATTAAGTTAATAAAGCACCAACTAATATTGGTGTAAAAAAAAGAAAACATCAGAGACACTATATTATAAATTTTTGAAAGAAAGAAAGAAAGAAAGAAAGAAAGACAAAGTCAAGTCAAGTCACCTTTATTCATATAACGCTTTAAACAAAACAGATTGCATCAATGCAACTGAACAGCATTCATTAGGAAAACAGTGTGTCAATAATGCAAAATGAAAATTAATGCAGTTCATCATTGAATTCAGTGATGTCATCTCTTTTCAGTTAAAAAGAAAGAAAGCAAGAAAGAAAGACTCGCTGATCTTAGCTGTGAACATTAACAGAAAAGTTTTAGACAAGACAAAACAAAACAAAAACAAAAACATTCAAATAAAGTGATAATAATAAATAAAACAATTATAATGACCCATTTGAATTACAGAACTGCTTATCAGTTACACTCATTAAATGCCTGTCTGTGTATAGCAATAGTTTTTAATGCATTTTTTCTATTCATTTTTGTCATCAATTGGCAGTAGTTAATGTGATCACTGCCTTTTTTTATTAATGAATGTACCTAATTATAACAGTTCTTTTGGTATGTGTGATTTCAAAAATGTTGCCATCCTCAGTGCAGTAAAGGATAGTTTACACAAAACTGTCATCATTTACTCATTCACTTTGTTCCCAAACTGTATGACTGTCTTTCATCTGCTGAACACAAAGACGTTTGAAAAAATGTTGGTAACTAAACAGTTTTGGTTACCAGTGGCTTCCATTGTAGGCAAAAACAATTAACTGAGAAACTTCTTATATTATTTCTATTTGCGCTCTACAGATTAAATAATGTTATATAGAACGTGTAAAGGATGAGTGAATAGTTTTTTTTTTTCTGTTTTTTTTGGGGGGGGGGGGTTGATTGTATTTCACGTTTTTAACATTAGTTAGTTTGTAATGTTACTGTTTGAACATAAAAAAAATATCTACAATGTTGCAACTCAATGTTCAATGCAAACTGAGATATGATCTTTTACAATTCTTGCAGTTTAATGCCTACAAAAACGGCTGGTAAGGGGCTATAACGAGCTTCTTGTAGGGTCCGTAGGTCACAAACCTAGATAGACCCTTCCCCCGGGAACACGCAACAAAGGGGGCGATGCAATGCTGTGCTGCTTTAGAGAAGAGAAAGAGAAAACTAGAGGTGCATGTAAAAATCTGTTCATATATGAACTGCGATTCTGTCTTCTAACGATTCTAATGGATTCAAAACAAATGTTCTAAAGCAGCGGTTCTCAATCCTGTTCCTCACGTCGCCCTGCTCTGCATCTCTCTCTCATTCAGATCGCCAGAACAGCTCCAGCAAACTGTTCCATTCATACACTTATTTTCACAAAGCAATGAGAAGCGTTAAACATGAATGTGTGTATGGAGCACATTCTGAACTTGAGAGGGGCGGGATGTTCAGACGCACTCGAGGAGGTTCAGCGAATCACAACACACTGAGTAAGATGACCAATCTCAGCCCATCGTGTATTTCTGAGGGAAGGTCTTCATAATAAAAGGAAATAATCGAGGCATCTGTGAGAGAAGGGACAGATCGGTGTGGAATAAAGGTAAATTATGTGAAAAATAATGCCTTTTTTTTTTAAACGAAGCATGAACACATGTTAGACTGCACCCCATAAACACATTCGAGCCTAGAAAAACCCCAGTAAACCACTCCTTTAAGACTGAACTTTTGAAAGGAAATAAATATTTAGGCTATAAAGAGCTGTTCAATTTATAGTCCTAAAACCTGAAAGAGAATTAGCATTTTGAAGCCATGGGTTCCCTCCAGAATTTTGTTTTGGGATTTTAAGCATATTGTTATTTCTTGATTTAGAACTAAAATACGGTCTGTGGTTTCCATGACTTGAGACTATCATGGTTTGTTCCACGACAGACGTTACCCACAGTCATGCCTCAAACATACATTTTGAAACAATTGCTTATTTAAAAAAGAAAAAAGTTGCAAATTGCCAAATAAGGATTGTGAACAGAAAAGATACAACTAATAACTAATGTTCTTTAGCCCATTCAGTATGGTAACAGCCCACTTAAAGTGCAAGCTAAGTTTAGGGCTTCTATTCTCTCTCTGTCTCTCTGTCTCTCTCTCTCTCTCTCTCTCTCTCTCTCTCTCTCTCTCTCTCTCTCTCTCTCTCTCTCTCTCTCTCTATATATATATATATATATATATATATATATATATATGCCTTGTTAATGCAATTGGCAGTGTGATTTGAATTACTGCAATGCACACATAAAGAAGAAAAAAAAGAAGATGGAAAATGCTAAAAATAAGATTGCTCTGGGGGAAAACATTGAGGTAGGGCCTAGTGACACTCCTGCATTATACAACAAAACATTAGACCAAGTAGCAATCATTTTAAAGACAGATGTTTTTAGGCACCATTTTTCCCGCAAATCATTTTTAGGAAATACAAATGGTTTTGAATTATAAGCCAGTGTATATATTGTTAAAAAGTATTGCACTTTGGCCATTTACATGCATCGGCTATATTTAGTTGACAGTTTTTGAGCTTAAACCTGTTTTCTACACACAATTTACAGAAATTAAAAGCACATTCTTATTAAGTCTCAAAATATTCAGGTGGCAACAACCGCATTTACAATAATTCTAGAGCATATGGAATTGAACTGAACCTGTAAACGAGGATCAGAGATGCTGCTCTCTTCTGTACAGGCAGTGCAAGAAAACACAGTGAACGAGTCACATAGCTTGAGTCATTCATTTGGGTTGACGTAATTGCTAGAAAAAGGAAAATAAAATCCAAACGAACAAGGCAACAATAATCCTGAATAAATCAAATTTCTTTATATTGGAAACAGGACCAGAATATCATTATTATCCTCTAAAAATACCTATCCCTTTTAATTCCTGTCCCTATTAATCCATACACTGCATCGCTTTATGAGCCAAGCCCACACAACAAGCCCAAAGACGTTTATAATGAGTGGACATGGCAACAAATCAAACAGCGCTCTGCTGCAGCAAGACGCCTCTGTCGACACTGGCTTAGTTAAAATATAACAATCATCAACACACCAGTTGCTCTGAAAGTCTTGGAAAACATGGGTTATAACATTAAAGCTATTTCTAAGAAAATTGTAGAAGGCATATGTTTGCAGATGCCACTTGGTTTAATATTTTGCTATGTTTAAGTAAATGTCATTCATACATTTTAAGCGTGGCTCAAGTACTTTTTTGGGCCGCCGTGGTACTCTTTCCCCATGATACACCGTGGTATTTACACAGTTCTTCAAAGAACACCATGATATTACCGTGATGGTTTTCCCATGTCATATTATATGGCAAACCCATGGTACTTTTCTGTAAAAAGGTCTTCTGCGGATATCATAGGGCAGTTTTTAAGCCAGTTGTCGAGTTGCGGTGAGGCTCGGGGTGTGATTACATTCCCCTCGGAGAGCCGTGTGTGATTAGAGCTCATACCTGACAGCCTCGCAGTAATTTGCTGTCATTTGAGGGGATGATAGGTCTGATTCACTGATAGGTAATGCCATCTGACCAGGATGGACAGAGCACTCTTAATCCATCCTTTCTATACACATCAGACAGGCTTCACATGTTGGATATTACAAAGCTAATCGAGTAGCAACTCCATGCAGGAAAAAGAAACCCAGAGGGGGAAATTCACAGAAAATCAAAGGAATGCTCCAGGTTTAGTACAAGTTCAGCTCATTTTTGACTCATTCCTTCTTTTCTTTAAAAAGGGTTACAATGCAACATTTAAAATGAAAATGAGTGAGGCCAGAGTAAATAACAGAAAACAAAAATACTATTTCAATAGCAAAGCCACAATATGTAAACTTTGTGTGTGTGTGTGTGTGTGTGTGTGTGTGTGTGCTTGCATGTTAAAAACTAGATTTAGGGTAGATTTTAACAATTTCAACCCCCAGTTCCTATCGATTCTCTGTTTTGATTCCAATGTGGTAAAAAAAAAAAAAAAATCTAACTTCTTTATTCCGTCTCTCTTTTTGCAAAACATTTAGTTGCAGCTGAATAAAATGAATAAATAAATAATAAACAAGTTGTACTGTATGTAAAATTATATTCAAGTTGCTATGACAGCTGACTAAAACGACCATAAGACTGACAAGAATAATGTTACAGCTCAAATAATCCACAACTTTTAACAGAAGAAAAACAAATGACTTCTTAAAATGACAAGCTTCATAAATTATACGCTTTACATGGAAATGAATGGGCTAGCCCTTAAATGTCAAAAAAAGAAGAAAAATTGTTTCAATTATAAAATCCACAATAAGTAATCAAGATGTGCATTAACATGGTTTTAGTGTGGCAAAAATAAAATAATTAATAAAAGTTTACCAGCATTAGGATTTTTTCCTTAAATGACCATAAAACTGAAAAAAGAAAAAAATACAGCTGAAATAATACACGACTTTGCAATAATTAGAATAATGTAAGTGATTTTATAAAATGATAAGCTTCACATTTATGCATTTAAACTTTCACTGTAGCCTCTAAAAAAAAGAAAAAGGAGAAAAAAAGAAGAAAAAGAGGGACAAAATTATTGGTTAGTGAATAAGACTTTTTTTTTTTTTTGTACAACTGAAATACGGCTTGAAAAAGTGCCACAACTGTTTAGTCGCCCCAGTCATTGTTTCCTTGCCTTAATGTTCAAGGACACCTGTGAAAAATAAAACTCCCTACAGCGGCAGACAAAATTCCTGGACTTGCTGATGGTTCATCCTCCTGTAGACACAGAGGCAGGGGTTTGAGCTATTGTTGAAATTGGGTTTTATTTTTGTCTTCTCTCAGCCACTTCCATCTTATCCAGCTCCTCAGCCCTCCCACTCCATTTCCATCGTGCTGGGTGAAAATTGGAATGAAATAAAGATGTGAGCAACGGATGGAGACAAACCATTGAGTGAAGAAAGAGAGAGAGAGAGAGAGAGAGAGAGGAAAGGGAATGAGACGGAGATGAAAGAGAGGGCATGAAAGCAATATGTAGATTCAAAATACAGATCTTTACTCAACTGTTTCACTCCACTCCTAAAAAGCAATAAGATGTCAGGAAGGCCATTATAGGCAGCTTTTTATACCACACTTTGTAAATGTATTACATTTACGACAAAATGACCTTGTGTTAACTGTGTCTGTGAAAAACTGCCATTAGTATTGAAGCTAAAACACTACATGATTAAAATCATTTAAATGCAAATGTAATACACAAGCATGAACCCATTTTTTTTTTTTTTTTGCTGGAGGTCATCCAGTTCTATATTATTGGCTAGTGGACGTTCACACCACTTGTGCGTAATGTTATGTGAGGACTGCACAATTGTCTATCAAAGGGCTGAGAATGGAAATACAAATTGGCGTCCGAAATTGCCAACTCTTGTTGAAAATAAATGTCTTCTGGTCACGCAAATCAATTAAAAAGATTCAACATTGACACCTCTGTGGTTTTGAGGGCTGCTCTTAACTCTAAAACTGCATGCTTGAAACTAAAATGATCAACCATGCAGCGTGATCCTACATTGCATTACAGTCTTCCCATGAACGTGTCTTTAGAGAAGCACCTGTCTTAACAACAGATTATGAAAATCAAGTGCATGCATTAGCATGCATATTCAGTGCGAGGAAATCAGTGCGGCGGGAAAAAGAGAAGACAAAATCAATGCGAGAAAAATACCCCAATAGCTGGCAAAGGAGGTTTGCACTCAATGTGGTGCATTAAAAATGCATCGCAAGACAGCCCATTAGACTGTGTTGAAAAGAAAGCACACCCTGGCCTTCCTCCAAACCCATTAACTCAGAGGTCTGGTCCACAAGACAGTGTAGTAATTGACTAATAGTTAGAGGAAAATAGCAGGTAAATCATGGCATCTAGGGATTAGAAATGATGATGGCGCGCTTCGTTCCAGCAGGCTGAGGAGGTTTACTAATAAAACTATATTTCTGTGAGTGGTCCCAGTAGGAAGTAGCGAGTAATTAATTTTCATCCTCTTCAAATTAATCATCTAAGTCATTACATTTATCAAGCCTTGTTCATTCGATTTCTTTTTTTTCCCCAGCTGAAAATATTATGGAGTCTGTGCTATATCCATACAGGGACTGTGAAAATGAGGACCAGTGTTTAATTTGAATGACTTGTTTGTTCCAGCTAGAAACCATGTAAAACCATTACTACATAGGCTACCCTATGCATCTCATGTCTGAGTTATGGTACAGCCACTGTAATTCAACCTTCAGAAACATTTATAACATCTTAAGGTAAAGAGGGACAGTGATGAAAAAAAAAATTCTTACCATCCAATCATCATTTAAAAACACTCTATATTCTTTATATAGTGTCTTGTTTAATAGGAGCAGTCTTATTAGTCTTGTTCCCATGTATACGCTGAGATCAGCTGGATGTTGAAACTTGATCACGTCCACTATAGGATGAGCTCAGGAAAATGAATACATATTCAAAATGGCAACTACTAAAGACTGGAAATGATTCATGATTGTTACATTTGATGGTTTCCTGATAGTTCAAGGGCAAGACTGGTCAATAATAAAATATATTTCCCTAGTTTTTCTTAATAACCAACCAAAAAAAAAAAAAAAAAAAACATTAGGAAATCATGCATATACTCAGTGGTTATCTGCACCTCCATTAAGTACAGAACCTCAAAACAATTTAGAATACACATTTGTGATTATGGATATCTAGCTACGTTTCTGATAAATGCATCAAAACAAATCTCAGGAAAAAAGACATCCAAAGGAAATTCAGTGATTAATGGAATGCATCAAACCAGCACTCTGTAAACATGTCTTTATTTCCAGGCGGACAAATAAATATATATATATATATATATATTATAAGAGCATTTACTCCCAGAAGAAAATCAGTCAATCAGATTGAGTCATTGCTATGAGACAATGGATAAGGCTGGACGAATTACCGAGGTCTGCCTAAGTGAAGCTATTCAAATGGGCTCATTGATGATGTGTTACTCGGCCAGAGGAATAATACATCTCCAAATTACATATTGATCATGTGTCGGTGCAAATTTGATTGCTGACTTCTAATGTAATAATGCATTTAATGTCAATATGTTTGGCAGGGTGAGTAAAAGATGCATGTAATCTGCCAGATGTTCTCAGTAGATGTGCAGATTAACATAATGAGCTTTTTCACAATGCGACAGTATCAGAGCCAAACAGTCTTGAGGACAGCCATTGCATATTGGCACAAACAGACTCATTTTGTTGTACGCTCTGTGAAAACGATTATTGGTGAAGTAGGTTGCAGCACAACCCAAACCTAGTGTGACGGGAAGCACATTACGCTAATGGGCTGTTGCATCATGTAGACATTTGCATTTTGGTATTCTGAAACAAAGTGTGGACCTCCACGTTCGCCAGTGCAGATGAAAGCAGGAGGCTTGATTATTAGCTCGCACCGCAGCCGGAGAGCAAATCCAAGAGGCTGCCGAGTTATTCCTCAAGGGAAACCTTATCTACTCTGCTTTCCACTCCACTAAACTCCCCTCTTCCTCCTCAGCCAGGCAACACTCTTCTTTAGGCTTGAACCGGTGGGGTGGTGGTGTAAGGAGGCAGTGCTGCTGGTTGGGTACGGTTGCGCAGCACGGGCCGTGCCGCTTTTCTGTTACAGTGATGAACGAGTGTGCCGATCCTCTGATAATTGCTCACTCAGGGGTACAGAGAGGTCCATTAATCAAAATGAGAGTGTTGCTCCAGGCCTAACCTTTCCATGGCACACTTTCACCTGACCATAATGACCCCTGGCAGTTCTGACGGGGCCGCCACAAAGATCCTGACAGCGGCATATCAGGGGCAGCCCCTGACACCAAATCGACAGACAGCTGTCAAACAGTCACTCCCAAGGTGAGAAAAAAATGATACGTACGGTGTTCACACAGCATGGAAGGCTTGTTTTTCAGTTCTGTAAAGGCTAAGAGGTGGGTTGTTGTGACGTGTGAGCGAAAGCGTGTGGTCCAGGAGCGATGAATGGGCCTTTCATGTGTGTACCGAGGCCCTGATCGATTATTGCAATAATGCACTGGAGCTGTCCGTCTGAAGAGGCTGTGAAATGTTACCATTAGCTGTAAACAAGACAACCGGTGCAGAGATTGCTTTGTCTCTGGAGCGTAGTCTACGGGAGTAATCTCATTAAAGTGGCATTCGCTTTGTCCGATAATGAATGCTCTCAGAGCTTGGGCTTTATTCCAACTCAACCCTGAATATGTTTGTTTGTATGCCTTACCTTATGTCTAAGTGCAAAACTTGCCAAGGCCTCTCTAGTTTATTGTCCTGCTTCGCTCCTGGAGGGCTATTGTCCTGCAGAGCTTAGCTCCAACCCTATTTAAGCACACCTGAACCAGCCTATCAAGGTCGCCTTGATTACTAGAAACCTCCAGGGCAGGTGTGCTGGAGCAGGTTGGCATTAAGCTCTGACATTGATCCTTTAGGAGCAGGATTGGACACCCCCGACCTATACTGAAAGGCCAATGTAATTTTGGGGTGCTGGTTGAACACCTTCACCAGTAAAAAATGTTGGTACACCATTTAGACTAGCAACACACCTCAACTAGTTTCAAAGCCAGACATTTTTTTTCCCTTGTCACCAACGAAGCCGGGTGGGGGGCGGCGGTAATATTTTACAAAAAAAATCTAAGTATAAAAAGTTAAATATGCTGTCTTGCTACTACAACTAACTGCCTCAAACCTTTGCCACTAATCATTGCAGATTAAGAATTTTTCTATCTCAGAAGCGTTTATTTAACGACCCATCTTCTTTTAAAAATCTTTAACAAGTTGCTGTGTATTGATGTACTACTCCCTGTTGAAAGAGGAATTTTAGATGAATATAAAACTTTAACACTCCTCTCCTAAAACCAGTTACAGTTACTGCAATGAGAGTTTGAGAAATTTTATTAATACTCATTTACTCAGTGCTGATTGACTTCTGGTGTTTGGAAGAGATTTTTGTATGCAGTGTGCATTGGTCAGTGAATGGACTGTGGGTGGTGTGCCATCTGAAACTGAGACTACACCAGAACAAACCAGCTGGGAACAACTCTGTTTTCATCAGAAACACTCATGCAGTTCTCTCTTTTTCTTGAAGCTGTAACTGGACTTGTCACAAGGAGCTGATGATGGTTTAAAAAGCATATTTGTTAAAACACAAGGTTGCGGATGCTCTGAGGGATGGTACTACACCTCCTGCAGTTTCCTGTCCCTGCCAGCTGTATTTGCATAAACTCAAAAGTTCTACGTCAACAGAAGTCAGACCTTATTAAGCTGTGGAGATCATTCGCTGCAAGTAAACAATGTGCTTCATGAACAAGCGTAAAGATGGGTAAAAAACGGTAGTGAGTGGACAGGGGGAAGAGAATTCAAATTTAATAGTAGTCCCACAACCTTGACAGAACACAACGTGTTTTTAAGTGAGTCCCGGCAATTAGACAAGACTCGTATAATTAATAAGGAACTTCAGAATTATGCATTATACCAGCGGTTGTCAACTGGTTTTGCTGCAGGATGCACAAAAACCAAAACTGCCTGTGCACATCAGTGAGACACTTGTGGCTACACTTCTGTGTGTCAAAGTTTTATCATTCACATTTGATTTGAATGTTATTTATTTGAATTATTAGCATGTAGCACTGTTTATCACTGCTGTTGTTATCACAACCCACCAGTTGAGATTGAAGGCTTAGACTATTGCCTCCCACCAATTGAGGCCTCGCTCTACACCATCCACTACCGTCCATAGTTTGCTTTTCATCTGGATTAATCGGACAATCTGCGATTGGCAGCTACTATGCCTGTTATCAGCACTCCACACACGCTCAAACCCAAAGTGCCCTGCCAAAAAGTGTATCAGCTATGTTGCAGTTCACACATTGGCCTTCAAGACCAATTGCGTGCCTACTGCTCATTGTAATAAAGTCTTGCTGAGTTTAGACAACTTTAGAAGAAATCACTGCTGCCCATACTGGTATTGGTGGGGGGCAGTGTGGGTTCTATCAATTTTCTTGGCTGAGATAAGTTACCCTCAGAGTCTTTAGGGGGAAAACATTACCTTCTGCTCTCCCAAGCTCAAATTTGGTAGTTTCACTCTGTCTGGATTTCATACTCTGCAGAGCTTTGTATTCACTCTATCTGCTGTATGATTGGAAAAAAAGGTAGACACCTCAGACACTCATCTTTCTACTGTCACACCACGCTGCACTCACAAATGCAATGACACGGAGTGCGCGAAGTTGACGCAATTGCCGTGGTAAGGGACACGCTCTGGATATCTGCTTTGTCCTGTCATTCCGTCAGCCAGCCTGAGTCTGTGACTTCTGCCACAAAGCAGAGAGGATTTCCCTTTAAGCACACTTCCTCCCCGCCTCCCCTGCTCTCAAACTGATAGAATAAAGAATAGAAAAGGGAGAGAAAAAGAAAAAAATTCAAGAGACCACCAGAGATGGACTGCAGAAAATTTTCAGTCCCTCTGGAATACCAATGATGGTTTCAGGCGGTATTTCAGGTGTCATACAGTCGCCATGAATGCTTTGACTATGTCCATTCACATCTTGGCTTTATCTCTTCTTGTTGAATGCAGATTCAAAGAAGATGAAGTAGCAAATTGAACAGAAGTTGAAGCATGTGAGGAGAAATGCAAGTTTTTTTCTCAGTGCGAATGTGTGAGGTTGGAGGCATGGCCTAGTAGCCTTGGTTCTCATGTAAATAAATGTGTTTTAATGCAGCTCACTGACCAAACATAATAAACACATGAATCCTTACTGGGATTCCATTTACCATTTACCATATTTTAGACTAGTTTCTGCAGATGTTTTTTTTTATTCTTGCAGATAACAACTGTGAAGTTTAATTAATTAATGTATTTATTTTTTCTGCTGAATTTAATATTGAATTTCACTGTAAACATTATATGGTAATGCATACTTTTTAGTTTTTAAAACATACTGTTTTGCAGCATTATTCAGTAAAATCAGTACTGAATTGTAGTTTTGTAAAATATCTTTTGTTTGTGTTTTTTTCTAATACACGTTTTCCACCATATAAGGTAACTTACAATTAACCATTTAACTATTTATATTTTAAGTGTATCCAAGCACACAAACAACATCCAAACAGCTACAATATATTATAAAACGTCAAATGCTCTGACAGGCAATGGCAATCATGTGGGCAACTTATGTTCGAATCCAACTTGCATCTTTTCCCGGTCATTTAAAGTCAAAAACAAATTGCATGATTTTCGGCTGTCCCAGATGAAAGATTGGCATCATGAAACAATCGTGCCATATTTATTTAAAAAAAAATTCTCGAATCAATGGTGCCGTGTGTCCCTCTTTCACCCCAACTCATCACTCCTAACTATTGTATCCCAGATTGGGCATATTGGGGAGCTCTCTTAATGCAGGGCTATATATTCCAAGCTTAGAGCCCTCTCTTTGGACAGCACACCAAATATGCATACTATTCACTCAATCTGATTATGTGTAAGTGGGAACTCATGAAACAAAATCAGAACAAAACAGAATTTGTTTGGAGTTTGCTTGGGTAGTTCTAAACATCTTGCCAAAACAATCTGGATAAGTTGGCTCCAACTGGAAAACACTTTCATAGGTCTGCAGCAATTACATAGTAGTATAGACTTAAGTTATATAAAGATACTGCACTCGTGTGTATGAATGGGAGAAAATAAATCTCACAATATGGCGGAGGAAGTCCTGCCTTTTAAATAAAACATCCAATGGCTAATTGAAGACATCACATCACCGCAGCAGCTGTTAGAAGCTCCATGAAAATGGTTGTAAAAAGCACATGGCGTCATAGTTGCATCACTTTAGTGTTACGGTGACCATCTATTTGCAGTAACTTAACTGACATGATGAGTGGCTAGATGACATGAAGTGACCTGAGTTTATCAGCATTGAAAACAGATGAGGTCACATATGTTACATACAGCTCAAAGTTCAGGGGACTTTATCCAAATGATGAGCACACGTGATTATATTCTATAATCATATTAATTTAGGATTTCACACACAATATGCTAAATTAGACACTGCAAGCCATGCTCATTTTCTCTTGTTGGCATTTGACAGAATGAAAGGACAGCACAGGACAAGGACAGACCTGCTGGTGTGCAAAAGAAGTACTTTACAGGAACTCTTTCAGTTTATTGCTGTTACTGTGGCAGCCAACAATTGCACAGCTTGACCCTGCACACATTTTCTATTTAGTTACACTGAAAAAGTTTCAATTTAATTAATTCAGTCAATCTTTTTCACGCCGTTTAAACATGGATTTCTATGGAGAGCAGAGCATGACATCATCCAAACGGAAATTAGAATCCATTATAGAAGCACTCCACGGTTACTCAAGAAAAAGGTCACTTTTTGAGCATAAGAAGCAAAATTGATGTTGACAGATTTCATTGGTGAATTCAAATATGAAATTTAATTGAAATCTTGGTGAACAGCTTTGGAGAATCTGATGTTTCCTCATTCAAAGAGATAGGAGCTGTACTTGCATGACTGAAATAGCTGCCTGAAAGGCATTTCAAAGATGGCTGCCGAGTGAAATAACTTGACTTAAAGAGACTTTGATAATAGGTAAGTGTCCTCTGTAGTTACACCTTCTTTGATGTGGAAATCTTCTCTGGTTCATTTCTCCTGTTCAGTCCATCAAAGGTCAGAAGCCCAGAACTTACAATGTAAACATGCGCGAGATCTGCTTTATAGTAGAAACTGAAGTTGTAATGCATCTTAGCAGCATGATGGCAATGTGATGTTTGCTAACAGTGTACCGTTCTCAGGTTTTTCAAATATTTTTTTTGGGGGGTGGGGGGGGGGGGTTGTATCACGGCCTTTACTTCCTCTATACAAGGCAAAAACAAAGGTACAATTGTTACTAAGTTTGCCAGCCAACATTTTTTGAATTGTCAGTATAAAGCTGTTTGGAGATACAATGACACACCCTCAGTGATGGCTGGGTGTCACTTCGGGGGGTGTAGGAGCACGCAGAGGCCCGTTAAACTGATGACGGTTGATATATCCGTGGTCGACTCCTGACATATCCCGTGTCATTGAATAAGCGCCACCTGGCTCTTCCAGAGCAAAGTGGCACAGAGGATTAGTCAGGAAGAGTGATGAGAAGTTCAAGGTGAAAACCAACTCCTCAGTGGGCGCCCATTCATCTTGCACTCTCTCATTCACACCACTGAAGCATTCAGTGCTGACACGATCTTGTCTGTGGCATCATGTGGCCCACAAGAGCTGTGAGCGGAGGGCTGAGAAGGCCATGCCAATCTCATCTCATCTAGAGCAGAGCTAGCCACGTTCCCAAAGCTCTTCTCATCAGCATAAACATCTGCTCATCAGCAGTGGATACACACAGATTCACACGCCATATGTGACTCGGTTAACATGACAGTCCTTTACTTGGGTAATACTTATCCTGTAAATGGCGTGATTGGAAATCAATATGCTGCTGGATGCACAGCAACAAACACAAAAGCATATGTTGTTATGATCTGATAATACAGATTTAATTGGCTATTCCAATAAACACGGTTTTAGTTAAAAACACATGCAATGTCCATTAGATTGCTTCGGCTCACATTGCGTCTCAAGGGTACGATGAGTGGCTCTAAGATGCTTGTATGGGTAATGCATTTTTTGGAGGTCCATACGGCGCAAGAGCACTCAGAAATGGTTCACATGCACAACTCCACATTCTGAAGTGGGGCAGCACTGATTCCACATTATGGTTCTTGCGCGAAACGCAGGCTTTTCTCTCCATGGCAGCATTCCAGTCCTTAATAAATGGCAGAAATTGATTACTACCCCCAACTAATTGTGAGGCTTCCATCTGCTAAATCTTAATTGCAACTTCAGACCACAAAGCATTCTGTGTTCTCAGAGAAAACTACATGAAGCTCACAGACACTCCATCAAACTGCTAACATTACAGCACTTGAAAAACTGATTGTGTGTAACGCTCTAGACTGACGTTTGCTGTAAATCAAAAGGGTTAGCAAGAACAAACTAGTCTTCGACTAGTCACATATTAAATTCCCCTTGAGGAATCCCCTCCAAGTAAAATAAAACAGCTTTTATTTGCTATTGATATGGCTGTCTTCATTTCATGTTTAAAATTATGTTCGCTCACACATTTTTCAAACGTTCTATTCATTTCCGTGGGGACTTTTTAATGTGGAAAAAATTACATGCATCAAAAGTGTATCTTTAAAATCATTACAATAATGATAAGATGATGATTTTACGAGATGACTGTAGTTGCATATGCAAGCTTTTTTACTGACTCAAATTATACACCAAAAAACACACCAAAACATGTTTTCTTCCTGTTCAACAGATTTTTCTTCACTTTTTTTTTCTGAGACAATTGGACTTTATTCCACTAGGAAAACTGTTTAATTACCTACTGCCTTTCCAGCCCACTGATTTACATTCTAAGCTATTTTAATTATACAATTCATTGCATTTTAAATGTGGATAAACTACTTAAAATTCAGCGATTAAAAGCTGTTGAATAATATCAGCAGATTTAAGAATGGCCATTGCTGCAGGAATCAAAATACAAAAAGCGTTACAAAAAGTGCTTACTTCTTTTTTTCCTCATGTTTATGGTGGCAGCCCATCCTTCACACACCTAACCAACGTATTTAATTTCAGTATGTAGGTCCCTGACATCATTTGTCATATTTCAATCACTTCTTCATGAATGGTAAAGTCATTACCTCTAATGGACGTCATCTAGAAGACAATGTGTTTCCACGGAGGAAGCAAGACTGTTTTACCTTCCTTAGTTTGACTATAAAGTGTCTGAGATAGCACTGACCAAAATCTATAAAGCAACCGCTCTCTTATACACAGTCCACGAGAACATTGAAATGCAGTACTTGTTTGCCGGCACTTAACAGTCAGGGGACCTTGGCAGCAGTTCAATCTGTGATTCTGCAAAGAGTCTAACACTGTAAATAGAATAATCAACAGGAGTTATCCTCAGGAAGGACGAGTTAGGATTAAGATCATAATAGAACTGCAGCTGAGGCTTTGCTCTCTGAGGTATGGACTGAAATCTCATACAACATTCAATATTTGAAAAATTACATTATCAGGGTATTTCACTTCACATCTTCAGAACTGTGCTCGTATTTCTCACTCCAAGGAGATAGCAATTTTAGATACAGTGCATTTTTAAATAAATGACCAGTACTGATTATAACATGCATTCACAGGTGATTCACAGAGCTGTGCACCATTAAGAATTTAGTGTCTTTATACTCCATACAATTCCATTTCTGAATTTAAAATAAGTTAAACTAAAAGCATCTCAAACAGGATGCAGAGTTGCAACTCAGATTTTGAGCTCTATTAATATAAAGTTCTGTTCGAAGTAAATAAAATTCAAAGGAATTTAAAGGTTGTTTTTAATAGCACATTTATTGATTTATTTTTAATATGTATCCCAGTATTAAAAACATCCCATACACAAAATATATAGGGAAATACAGTATATACAGAAATTCATTTGAATGTATTGTTTCTGGAAATATATCAGAATGTGTATATATTTTGTATCAGTGATAACGTTTATTAATTCTGACTAATAATGTCTACGAATAAGAAAATACTGAATTAGTACATAATTAGTCCGAATGAAAGAGACAATTATTTATGCTTTGTCAACAAAGTTATATTAAAATTATTTGAATTATACAGTAATTTAGCACATATCAACTCTACATCCAATTCAACTCACATTCTAAAAGCATGTCACACACCATGAACATTAAAATGTATATAAACCTAACTATAACCATAATCAGCCTATTAGCATCCACACCAACCAATAATACCATTCTCATATAATTAGAATGATTATTAAAACTTTATAGTTACTGTTATAGTTAACTGAATAGAAGCCCATGGTTAAATTCTGAATTTCACGCAACACTCACTAACAGACTCGTACTATAAAACTTCTATGCTATAAAATGACTTTTTGCCGGTCATGGGCCCTAGTTGTGGAATAAGCTTTTATCTTGAGCTGCTAACAGAAACCATAATCAGTCTTTAAGCTGCAGTGTTCTTTGTTCTCTTCCCTCACGTCTTTGGTAGGTGTGCAGCTCACACTGCGATCAGTGTAAGAATCTCCTCTCAAACCAGGCAATAAGCCCAAAGCTTGTGCTTTATCTCTGCTCTCTGTTCAGATCGTCTCTGTGTCCTCAGAAATACAAGTGATACATAAAAGAAAACAGTTATTGTGCAAAGATGTCTTTGGAGAGTTCCTCCAAACCTGCTTTGTCTAGCTTTCTCTCTTCATCATTCCAACAGATCGATACAGTGCTATTATCACTGTAAACCACAGATTGCAATGATACGTTTTTGCAGGCACATATTTTGCCCAATTCAGTTCAACCTGCTGCTGTAATCTTGTTTCAGACAACCATACACATTTTCAGTCACGAACAAAAATAAATAAATCCAGACCAAGCTGATGAACACTGTTCCCATTTACTCACTCCACAACATTAGTCAGTTTAACAGACCATTCAAAGGAATCACGGCTGTTATTGTTCAGTCCCCAGGCTTTTGAGAGTTCACACTTATTGCCTGTCGTCCATATATGTTGAATTTCATCACCAGTTTATTTGTTCTGTTATTCTTTTTCTCAAGGTCTAAGGGTTGCCTAACAATGGAACCCCAGGATTTCTTTTTTTTTCCCTCCTGCAGTGCACAAACTAGACAATCACCTTGTTCCACTAAGCAAATGGATTATCCTAAAATAAAAGATCAATAGTTTAGTGACACGCATTATAGGTAAAAATCAATTGAGGAAAAGAAAAAGAGTTTCCAATGCAAAAACACATTTAAAATTGCAGAAGGTCAAAGAAATGCCGGGAGGTTTTTCCCACGATTAGGGTATGTTTACACAGCAATAATGTACAAAAAAAAGGAAAAGTTTGTCTTTTGTATTTTTATATTCACTGTTCTAGAACCTTTGCCATATTTAGCCATGGATATGTACCTAACTCATTAGCAGTTGTGTCTATGGGCAGTTCGTGAACACTTGAAAACAAGTGACTGTTAGTTTGCAAACATAATTAAACACATGAATGAACACCTATATCTGCAATAGACTTCAGCAAATGATTTTGCTAGAGTAACTGTATACAACAAGACGAAGGTGTTAACTAACACAACATTTAAAAGTTACCACAGTTTAAAAACCTAAAAGTATTGAGTTAATGCATAAAAACACAAACCAACACATTGGTATTTACTATGAGTAACCATGTCAAGATGGCGGACCTATACATCTATAATATTTAGACCCCATGTGGTGTTGACCTCCTGACTATACACCTTATTCTTCAACAAGGAAGTAAGCCTATGGAGAATAACAATGTGCAGTAAACAGTAAAACTGTTTTGAAGCAGCAAAACCAGCTCTTTTGTAAAGCTAAAAATAGCTGGACGCGGATGAGACCGGAAGCCGGACAAATAACATTTACAAATGGTCGTGCCAATTCTTACAAGGAAAATAAGTTGGATACAATAGGTAAAAAACTGTATGTGTGAAGTAACCCTGATAACCTACTACTTCAGGCAAGATTCTTAAGTGTTCACCGGACGGACACTTTTCTATCCCATGAGGCCACGGGAAAGGAGATGTGAATGGTAGTAAAGTCTACAAGGTTAAGAAAAAAAAAAAGGAATCTAGAGGCCGATATTTATAAATGTATGTCAGAGGAGGAGATGAAGATTTCTCATGACACTGGAAAACAAAAATAGTGCAAAAATTAAACATTTCCTCCTGAAATAAAAATAAACTGATGCTAACATCAACACCAATATCCCTGTAAAAAAATCTTTGGTAACACTTTAGAATAGGTAACACCTATTAGTTGCTTATTAGCATGCATATTACTAGAATATTAGCCATGTAAAAGTGCTAATTAAGAACATACAGTATTAATACCTTATTCTACATCCTAATCTTACCCAAAACCTAACAACTACTTTACTAACTATTAATAAGCAGCAAATTAAGATTTTATTGAGAGAAATGTCGTAGTTTAAGGTACAGGTTGTAGGACCTGCCACGAGAGGGTGCACTACCAAAACAATAACAATCGTGTGGTTTGATGACACTAAGAAGGAGGGTGGAATGATGGGATTTGTTGTCTTCTACCCAACCGCTGACGGTCATCAATCAGACGGAAAGATAAATCATGGATTTAACGCGACTTCAACCATTTGCGCGAGTAGATTACATAGAAAGTCAATGAAAAGATGCGATTCGACTATGGATCAGACGCGTCCTTGCGCGGGTCTAGAGATGCCCCGCGTTTGGCGTATATGCCCCATAATACTAATCTTGTTGATCGTTATAATAGCATACGTTTTCTGTAAAGATATGTTGTCAATGTTGTCATGTGGTTTCTACATCAGTAAAGGTGGTAACAAAGGGAAACTAACGTCATCGACAGGCGACTGCACTGCCCCATGTCACTGTTTAGAATGGACATTTTCTCATGATTTACAAGTAGTTGAAAACATTAGAGATATTTTTAGTAATCAGCTGGACAAAATATATAACACTAGCCTAGTGTGTTTTGGATATTTTACTGCAAAAATCTTACAAATTGTACCTTTAATAGCTAACAAGTGTTACCTTTTCTTAAGTGTTATCAAATTTCTTTTATGTATTTTAGCATTCCATGACCCTCTAACATGCCCTCTCCTTCTACAAGCCAAAACTTTGGCATATCCATGGTTATAAAGCAATTATTTACCTTTCAGACAGAAGAAAACAAACTCGGAATCTGTTAGCAAGTGCAGAAGCTCTCAGCTTCCTCCATCAACGAAATGCTTTATTACTCACTGTCTTTTTTAGTCCTGACGCTTTTGATCTCTTTATGTTCTTCTGTGTTCCTGTATTCATTTTAGGACACATGGCTATGAAAGCCTCTCTATTTGCACTCCCCAAACTCCTAAAAACTGCTCTGTGCTTTCAGCTTCCGTTTTCCCTGATATGCGCCAAATGGTTGAAACACAGAAATAGCTCCACATAAGCCTTCTGATAACCTTCTAAAATAAAAAACTTTTACGTATAATGACTGTTGAAAATGAAGCAAAATGAAAAGTGTTGAATGTGGCGTCATATTTCTTTTCATGCTTTTTTACAGTGTTGAGCAACCAATCACACACAATTCTGTTGAGCTAATGAATGCATTGGCCAATCAGAATCGTTCGGATGAGTCATCGTTAAAATTCCAGAGTTGCATTCAGTGCTCACGCTTGATTTCTGCTCTCTCGCGAATTCTCCCATAATTATGAACAGCAAAGTGCAGCTGAACTTACGATTTAGGTAAGAGTTTAATTTCATTTCGTTTCACTGATTATAACAGGAGTTGTCCTTTTCTTTAGCTCTTAAACTTGCACTTGACTGAAGTCAGTGATAATGTTCTTCGATAATATAATCTTGGAAATGTTCTTTGCTTGCTTTTTGTATTCACAGTTTGAATAACCGTGGAAATGAAAGCTTAATTAATAACTTGAACTTACAATGATTTTATTGTCCAGAGACACACTCAACTCTTGTGTTATGCATCATTTTAAGCAAACAGCGCCAGGGAAAATACTTTTACGCAGTCTTACCCTCTTCTGGTCATAAAAGATGAGTTTATGATGTGTGTAGTTAAAAGATGAACTAGGCTACTTTTAACCTACTGTAACCCCCAGAGTTTGTTCACGTCTCTGTCTATGCTTCTAGAGATTGCAGATTGATACAAGACAGTGAAAAAGACGAAAAAGTCCTCAAAGTACGTAAATGTTAAAGTGCACCCCCTAAAAGCACAATAATTGGCCCCAAGTGCCAACTTAGTTTGTAGCATCCAGACAAGACATTTGAACTGATATGGTCTATGTATCCACTGTTTGCTTTATTTAGAATTGTTCTACAGTCTATAAAGTATTTAATACAATTACATCAGGAGTAACTGTCATTCAATTACAGAAAGAGTAATGCCTTACTTTTTCAAGGGAAAGGTAATAAAATCGCAGTGATTAATTTCTTCAGTTGTGCATTACACTCAACGCTGCTTTCCAGGTACACTTTAAGATAAAACAATTTTTACCTTTTACCTTTTTTTTTAAGTATTCTGATACTAATAATAGGGTAAAATATTTCCCCTTTAGATTTTGTGCTGTATTGTTTGCTAAGGAGTTCTTAGAGGACTGGGTCCAGTAATAGCACACTTTCCTCATTCCTTATTAAACATTTTAGCAGAAGTACTCAAAAATAGCCATGATTAAAGACATGGTGCTAGCTTTTCCATGACTCATGATGGCACAGATGAGTTAGTCAATGATTTTCAGACAGACAAATGTCTCAGTGGATGAAAGCAGATGAGAATAATACAAAGTCTGAGGGAAAGTACAATCTCCCTGCTCTGAATGTGGGATATTGCTCCTCAGCTCAGCCCTCGGAGCTATAGTGAGCAGTGGCGTCTGATTGAACGCAAGCTTTGAGCCTGATGTGTAAATCTTCATTCATATGTATAGGCCTTAGTCACTCGCTGCACCACAGAGGGATTTAGGATTCCAAATCCAAAAGCAATAACCAAAGAGGAAAGA
>NW_020525860.1:0-32190 GCF_003368295.1 Carassius auratus
TTTGCAGTAACACAAATGTTTTATTGTAGGGTTGATTAATTGGTTCTTTTAATCACTCACCATCACCCTTTTTTGCTAAAAAACAATTTTGTACACTGTTACATTAAAATGAATGTTTTGACAACGTTTTTTGCTTTAATCGTTTTTGTTAGTTGAGCTTACTTAAAAATGTGAGGCAATCGGTTTCCTTAAATTTACTAGTAAAGTGAACACTAATAATAAGTTAACTCAACTAATGCTTTTGAGTCACCAGTACTTAATTGTACTTGATGTTTAAGTTTAGTCTACAAATACTATTTAGTTTTGCCAACTTAAAATGAATACTATACTTTACTTAATGAATAAGTTTAGTTTACAAATACTATTTAGTTTTGCCAACTTAAAAGTAATACATTAGTTTACTTATAAATTTAAGGCAATCGGTTTCCTCACTTTTTTAAGTTAACTCAACTTATTACATTTTACAGTGCATACATAACTTGTATAAAAAATAAAAAAAATAAATAAAAAAACGAAAGCTACAGGGTTTCTGCAGGTTTAATCAGTCAAATTTAAGACTTTCTAGACCTTTTTATGACTATTAGGATTTTAATTTACAGTTGCAATCAAAACTAGAATTAAAAGTTAGTGAACTAACTTTAATGTTGGCTTGGCCATCTTGGCCATGGGGCAAAAGAGCCACAGTACTTGTGTGCCCAACATTTTGAGTTGCCCTGCTGCAAAAAAATAAAATAATAATACCATAAAAAAATACACCTGCAACAGTCTTTTTCCATGGTCCCTTGCTTTTTTCTTTTTTAATAAAAAGCCTAGGCTATGAGAACAGCTACGCCAGGGTTGTCTAGTTGAATGTGAAATAAGTCATGCAAAAACCATAATCTCCTAAATACCATTCAATTTAATCTTATTTTAATAGTACTGACAACATATTTTAAGTTATCACACATTATTGAAAAATTAAAGAAGGGACACTATATATAGTATACTTCGGCGAGTCAAGAGCTAAACAAAAAGTCCTGTTTCATTACAAAATACTGTAACTTTTATAAACTTTATACTATCACCACAACATTTTAATTACTATTTATTATAAAATAAATATTTCATAAAACTGAAACTTAAATATATTATTTCTATAGGCTATACAAAACAGAAAAGAAAAAAGACTAAATAATAAGGCTGAATAAGCTGATCTATAGCATGTTAAATGGTGGTTGCCTGTCTATGAATGGTACACCCAACCACTAAGCTCACAGAAGTGGTTTGACCCAAGTCCTCAGCAGCCAATGACATTGACCTCTTCAAACTGATTTTTAAGGTGTACTTCAGTGTATTTCACGTGAAATACATGTTAAATACCCGCTGATTTTTCACTTGTAAACAACACTATTTAACACGTTAAATAATATTGGATATAACATTGGAGTAATATAGTATTTTAAGAAGCTCTTTAAAAAATATATAAATGACTTTACCATGTTGTGCAGCGCCGATAAATAAATAATATTAAATACGTGTTGTTACTCCATAAATACACGTAATTCAACGTGTTGTTGACGCGTTAGAAATTCACGTGTATTTTGACCCTGTTTGGCCTTTGCCATACACATTAGATATAATGAAAGGGAGACGTGAAAAAGGAATCGCTTTGTTTTGATATGGATTACTTTATGCACAGAATATTTGTTCGGGGCACTTGTTTAGTTTAAAAGTAGACATGTTCAAGCTTTCTATAGATATATCTCTCCATGTCTCTTCGTTGAGTATTTCTGAGTTTACAGTTCATTTTAATGACGTGTTTTGTAAATGAGATCCAGCGCAGACCAAGGCTTGCAGACAGCACACCTTGTTTGTTATCTTTATTTTAATAAGTGCCCAAGTTTTGTTGTTATTATGTTTGTATCCAAAAAAAAGTAGACCCTTTTACAGAGACCACGTTAAAATTCACGTGGTATTTGACCCTCTTGGCCCTTCCACACGAGATGTGAAAAAAGGACATTGCGTTGTTTTGATATGGATTACTTTATCACAGAAAATTTGTTTGGCAGCACTTGTTTGGTTTAAAAGTAGACATGTCAAGCTTTCTATAGATATATCTCTGTCTCTTCGTTGAGTATTCATGAGTTACAGTTACTTTTTTCCCCTCGATGTCAAATGATATTTCGTTTTGCACGGCTCAACAAACACCTGGATTTTGCTCTTGTTTTGTTCTGATGAGTGGATTGTGTGCATTAATATTTTAATCTGAAAGGCTGTGAATTCTCTATTTAGACTTGTTCAGAGAAATACATCGCGAGCTCACGGACATTTGGCTGCCGCGAATATATCATGTTAACAGTTCAGAAACATCTGAATTCAGCTATTGGTGTGTTCTAACGGGGTTCTGCCAGAAATCAAGTATTCATAAGCTGTATCAGGCTGTCAAATTATATTTCATTTTGCACACATAAAACAGTTCAAAAACACCTGAATTCTGCTATTGTTGTGTTCTAATGGGTGGATTTCTAATGGGTGGATTAGTGCAATTCGCTGTGATATTATTTTTGGAAGCGCTTAAAAATGCGGATGAAGCGCTCATTTCTCTCTCGTCTTTCTCGCTGTTCTTTAGGCCAGAGACATAATTTATAAATGAGATCTGACCCGGTAATAATAACATATGTTGGTTTAGCTTGTCAGTGTGAATGAAATGTGTAGCCTATTTATTTGTCCGATCTCGCCCCGAAACGCGGCTGTCATGTGGACTTAAAGTGTTCAGAGAAATAAATCGCGAGCTTCGCGGACATTTGGCTGCCGCGAATATATCATGTTATTACTTTAAACAGTTCAGAAACATCTGAATTTAGCTCTTGGTGTGTTCTAACGTGTGGATTGCGTGCAATCGCCGTTTTAAAAGGTCTTAAATAAGAATGAATTCGCTCGTTGTGAGCTCTGTGGAGACAGCCTGAGCTGAGCAGCAGTGATTCTCTCTCATCTTTCTGACTGCTCTCTGCCCAGAAATCAATTATTAATGAGCCCTAACCCCTGTAATAATCAGATATGTTGGTTTAGCTTGTCAGTTTGAAAGAAATTGTATTATTTACTTGTATTTTTAACGGTTTAAAAGTGAAAAGAAACCCGACTCCTCCCCTAAATCTCATTGCAACTGTAGGGGCGCAATTTTTCTCAGACAATGTAAGTCTATGGGTAATGTATTTTGACATTTAAAAATTAATTAAAAAAAAACTTTAACTTTAAGTCTGATCAGTCTGAAAAGATATAGCAACCAGCACCGCTCTATCCCGCAGGTGTCTGCCGAGTTTGGGGCTTGTGGCTTTAAAGCCCTAGGAGGAGTAGCGTTCAGAATTTCTGTCAGAAAAATAATAATAAGAAAAAGAAGTTTAAATAGCATAACAGTATGTTGGCTTGTTGCCAAGCCAACATAATTACTCAACCCCTCAGAGACTGCAGTACTTTACAAATACAAGCCTTTCTGAAGATCCAGGATAAAATAAAAATTGCATCTATAACAGTTCACTGGCATATTAAAAGTGATATTGTCAATATATAATGTAATACTTTTGAGAAATAAAATTTTTTTATAATACTGCTATGTCATAATTATTCAACCCCATTCAACATTGCTGTTTTTAAATCACTTATTTGCATGGTGGGGAATAAAACAGTCTCAAAACACAATTAAGCCTTTAGAAACTCTATTAAAAACAGAATTAGCTTGAGCTGTTACACATACAGTCTGGCCCATGCATGTATTGAAGTTGAGTAGAAAAAATGTCAACAGAGATCTCACAAAAGCTAAACAGAATAAATATCGTAGTACTTTAGAAAGGCTAAGGCTATATGAAGATTTCCAAGACATTGAAAGTTCCTAGAGACACAGCTCTCAGCCGTATTCCCTAAGTTTAAAGTGTGTTTTACCAGAAAACCTTTGAGGGTGTTGAAGAAAAAGCACAATATCATAAAACGTTTTATCAGAGCAACTGAGAAAAACCTGCAATGTACAGCCAAAGACTTGCAAGATGACCCGATGAAAGGAGGAAAACCATTTCAAAGCAGTGTGTAAGAAGAACACTAGACAAGTATGGCCTTCATGTTGAGACATCTTGTAGAATACCACTCTTGATCAAGAAGAACAAAAGGCAGACTTGAACTGATAAAAATTTATTTGTGTAGACCTGTGGAGCTCTGGAGGAATGTTATATGGAGTGATGTGACCAAACTGCAACTTTTTGGACCCATGGATCAGCGGTATGTTTGCTGCAAAACAGGCCAAGCTCATAAGCAGAAGAACACCATCTCCATCCTCAAACTTGGAGGTGGATCAGTCCTGTTATGGGGTTTCTTTACTGTAGAAGGAAGTGGAAATCACGACTGTATGAAGGAAATCATGGATTCTTTGAAGTATCAGGCCATTTTGATAAGAATTGTGATTCCTTTGGTGCAAAGACTGAAGCTGATGATCAATGGACTTTCCTGCAGGACAGTCATCCCAAAGTACACATCCAAATCTACTACTGCTTGGTTCAGGGATCAGTCATAGAATGTACTTGAGTGACCTGTTCAGTCTCCAGGCTTAATTCTCATTTCAAATATCTGGTTGAATTTGAAGAAAGCAGTGGCAATGTGACAACCAAAGATTATCAGTGATCTGGAATCTTTTTCATGCGAGGAATGGGTCAAGACTGTAGTAGAGAGGTGACAGAAGCTTCTAAACACTTACAAACAGCGTTTATTGGTGATTTTAAAGAATAAAAGATTCTGCACAAAGGGGGTTGAATAATTTTGAACATGAATGTTTAGAGCCAGTTTGAATTTTATCATGATTCATCAATGTTCCATTCTCAGAATCACTCAAAAGTGTATTAACAAACTTTCTCTAATACTTTACTGATGCATTTGTTGAATTGATTTCATAAAATGTTGTTCACCGCAGCAAAATGTCTTTCTTGCAGGTCAAGGGGGTTGAATAATTTTGATCGCAACTGTATGACCTACACGAATTACGCTTCAGTCATTAAAATTCCTTTCAAAAGACTTTTTTTTATTATTGACTCATTGAAAGTAACAAGTTTTATTAAAGAGTTATTCTATCATTTCTTAAGATTAAGAAACTGAAGCTTCGCCTTCTTTTTCTTGAGTATCAAGAACACAGGAACACTTAACAATTGTAACATTGTAAAGTAACATTGTAGAAAAAATATTTATTTTATGGCATTACTTTCCAAAATAACAAGTGTTATTGGTGTTTGGTCACAGTATTCAACACCCACAGGCAGGGCCGTAGCTGGGGTCAGCGGGGACCCGGTGAAGGTTGTACCAGTGGGCCCTGTTTGAAATGGTTTAATTTGTATGTTCGTTCATTTTTATTTATTTTTGCTATTTACACAGTGTTTAAGTTTTTTTCAAGTTTGTAGGTGTCCAGGTACAGAAACCGAATAATTAAATGTAAAATAGCACTGGATAGTCTTCAATGTAAAAAATAAATATACAAACAAACCTACATTTATTCATTCACCTTCAGCATTCATCACATTATTACAGCTTATTTGCTATTCCTTCTAAAATGGTTATAAAATATGACAAGAATTTAGAGTTAAACTATGTCAGAAAAAAATTGTCTTGATAATGTCATAACTTTGATAGAAATGTATTTAATAGATTCAATCAAAACTACAGACAACTGTTAGTATGACGATATTTACAACTATAAATACTTTGTTGAACAATTCCCAAGCAATGCTTCATTTTGTTCAGACTGTGGTGTGAAAAAAAACACATAAGCAATGCATGGTGCTTTATAAGGTGCTGAATAATTTTTGTTCCCAATTTTATATATATATATATATATACATACATATCTATACATTTCACTAGTAGTTCACTGTATGAAGATTCTTTGGGAATAATATGTCACAGTTTGCTTATACTCACTTACATAAATGTATTAGTGTCCTGTACATACTAGTAAAATATGTATATCAAAAATTATATCTGGAGTCTGGATAAATTTTGGTTTGACTGTGCATAAATTCTTTTTAAAACTACAAAGTAATGCAGTCAAGAGCAGTGAGTGATTTTTCTTGGATTAACATTACAGCAGCCAGTAGCTTAATTAGGCACGGTCACTCTAAGAGATGATGAACGCATCTTTTTCCTCAACTGTTTACTTTCACTTAAGAAATAACTTACATATAACTGAAAAAATAAGTTTTTTCTAGCATTCTTTCCAAGGCGGGTATTTTGACATATTTTGTATGTATTTGTCGGCACAAGAGCAAAAAGAAGCAAATTCGGTAAACAAGAGTTTTGAGACTCCTTTTTCTGCGTGAGCCCTGAACACCTGAACACCGTGGTACTGAATTGGGCTCTTTCACATCCTTCTGTTTGTTCAAAACTGTGATTAGTATTTGTTGGTTCATGTGCAGGAGGGACTGTCTGTGATACGCGGCTCTCTCTCCGCACCGAACACAGGGCGCGAGTAACTTAATCAGCTAACGTTACTCAGCTCAGCTTTTCCACGTCTTGTGTTTGGATGCTTGATACCGATTGTTAGCGACGGGCTTGAGCCAGCTACTAAACACACCACCTTCGAGCCATAGATCTTTAAGGGACATTTTTGAAAGTCCTTCTTACAAGTCTGTATGCTGCCACATGGACCTTGTAGTTCGGGAACGCTGCGATACCAGTGTGATACCACCCAGATTCCTCATACAGAACTACAACAGGCGAAACAAATGAATGCCATTGCCGCTGCGAGATTATTTTGATGGAAGACGAATTTAATGGACTAGCATATCAATTTAAGACGTGGAAAAATGTTTTTTATGACCTTGTATGGAAAATCTGGACGTTTTTATGACTTTTTATGCCCTTAAATTCTTATTGTTAAATTTATGACTTTTTATGGCCCTGCGCTAGACTTATACTTGGCCACCAACTCACACATTGGCGAGTAAAATCTGAGAATTTATTAGCCATTGGCTAATATTAGACATCATTTAGTCGCCAGAATGAAGATTTAGTTGCATATAAGAGTGATTTACTCGTAACGTAGAGGGTTACTATGTAGTAAACAAACCCGCATGCCTCTGCCATTCATTCATTCACACAGAGCATACAGGATTCATATTTCAACCAACTTTTGCGACTAAACATTTACAGATACTGGTCCATATGGAGATTTGATTTTATTAATGTATGCTAACTTGGACAAATTCTGTGACTGTCCATATTAAAATGTAAGTTTCATTTTCATGACTGGATTTTGAGATTCCGTCTGCGTTTTCTGCTTTGTGGAAATCATAGCACTGTATGCGTCAAGAACCGGGTTTGAACGAGACCTCGATACAACCGGTACTTAAAAAAAACTGGTACAGTCACATTTTCATTTTTTTTTACCGACTTGGTACCAAAGTACCGGGTCTTTTGACAACACTAATACATATATTTTTTTTAAAAGACGGAAATCATAATATTACATCTCTTTTCTACACATATGGATGAGTGAGTCGATCACGCTTTGTGTTTTGTTTGCATGTGAGTGTTTTGCCCTCTTTCCCTTTTTAGTTTGGTCTACTCCATTGCGTATCTTGAAATACGCCCCTTTTCACACGTAAATTTGCTTAAAACATAACCGACTGTGTTTACAAGAATACTTGCATAGACAATTATTTTTGACATTATTTTTAATAGTATAATTATTAGTTTTACAGAATGCGCGCGAATTGGTTAAAACACTTGAATCGGCACGATTTAGAAACAAGTGCAAACGATCAACTACGATCCCTTTTTTTACCCCTTCAAGCGAGTGAACAATGCAAATCAATTTAGGAATTTTACATCACTATTCACGATAGACTGTTGGGCAGAGCGGTGATATATTTTGGAGCCCGACTGGAAAACACAATAGCCCCAGGACATCGGGCTCGAGATTTTTTGAGCCCTGCACCTCATATCGGCCCAGTTTGTGAACCATTGGTTTCCACACTTGTTTTGTTCAACAAAATAAATTATTATTTTAAAAGATTGACTCCAAAGGAATCATCTGTTTACGAATCAGATCATGAACTTGTATTACCAAGTCAAAGATTATCTATTATTGAACATCTCAAATAAATAAATACTTCAAGTTCATCTGTAAAGCACATAAAGCTATCGTTTGAGTTCATTAACTTCTATTTCATGCATGATTTGTATGGATCTGTTAACTGAATGCAAAGTGTGAGTTCTGGGAGAATGTTTTTGGTCCCAGTCTGCCCCTGTGTTCATGAATGGGGTAAACTGATCTTTAAATTACTATTTTAAAAAATGTGAGGTTCCATGGACTGTTTAGTCAATCTGAGTAAGTGATAAGAGAGAATGTTTATGGAAATCTGAGATGTTGCTGTGAATCAGTTTGGTAAAACACTACTTGTTTAATTTGTACTGGTGAGAAAAAGTCATAGAACGTGTCCCTTTGCTTTAGCAAAATTATTCAACAGCTCTAAACACAATATAAAACTGCCTGAAGCTTTATAACCATGAGCATTATTAATGAAGATTAAACACCAACCTGTTTGTTCTTCAGTATCTTCAGTGTGTCTCATCTTCTCTCGGTCCTCTTTAATAAACTGAGTCTTTACAGATTTCATCTCTTTTTGATGATTTGAGGCTTGTATTCACTTGTAAACTGATGGAAATATTCCTGCATTTATTGATGAATTGATGAATAGGAGATTGTTGTCAGAGGAGTTTCACTGAACATGAATTTCTGTGTGGAAGAAAATAAAAATTAAATCAAAGAGGCATTTAGTGTTATCTCTTTGTAAATCATAACATTACTATATTACATTATATTTGACTTAGCGGGGCCCTGCCAGGGGAATGTCGTCGCCACATCGGGAGGCACTCGATGAGCCACCTGCCACTTCCTCACGTCAATCACCTGACCCAATTCCGGCCACTAGGGCGGTGGTGAGGCCTAGGCCGGCCTGCTGGCGTTGCGGGGATATGGGCCATTTTGTGGATCGGTGCCCGGTCATGGAGATGGGAACATTGGTCCGGATCCCGGACGACCCGCAGGCTGCCCCCGATCGAGCCGGGTTGTACCAAATACCCGTGAGTATTAAGGGGGGTACCTATCAGGCTTTGGTGGATTCAGGTTGTAAACAGACCTCCATTCATCAAAGCCTGATACAATCCAGGGCATTGGATACGGGCCACATGGTTAAGGTGAGGTGTGTGCATGGGGATATAGTGGAATACCCCGTAAAAGCCATAGCCATCAAATTAAGGGGACAAAAGCTTTATGTGGAGGTGGCCGTTAGTCCGCGCCTCTGGCATCCACTAATCTTGGGGACCAATTGGCCAGCTTTCAAACAATTATTGGGGTGTTTAACAGTGGATGCCTCAGGGAAGAAGAGAGGGCCGGAGGGCGGGACGAGCGCTCAGGTGGGAGAATCTGTGCTAGGACCCAGTTGGGAAGCTTCAGGGGAACCGAGTGACTAGGCGAGGCTAAACCTTTTCAGTCACGATGACTTTCCTCTGGAGCAGTGCCAGGATGAGACCCTCAAACATGCATTCGAGCAGGTCCGTTCCATCGATAGGTAGGTCCTCCATCCGGACTGCGCGTTCTACTATAAATATTTTGCCATTATTAAGGACCGGTTGTGTCGAGTGACCCATGACGCTTAGAGAAAGGAAGATACAACCCAATTATTAGTACCTCGGAGCCGTCGTGAAATGCTTTTCCAGACGGCGCATTGTAATCCAATTGCAGTGCATTTAGGTATGACAGCCACATTAAATCGTCTAATGACCCGATTTTTTGGCTGGGCATTCACGAGAAAGTGCGCAGATGGTGCGCGTCTTGTCGGGAATGTCAGTTGGTGAACCCACCAGCCACCCCAATGCGACCTCTTCCTCTAGTGCAGGTCCCCTTCGAACGAATTGGTATGGACCTCATTGGGCCCTTAGAACGATCAGCACGGGGACATCGTTTTGCGTTAGTCATAGTGGATCACGCAACACGATATCCCGAAGCCGTGGCACTCCGCAACATCTCAGCAAAGAGTGTGGCGGACGCCCTGTTTCTTTTAATCTCCTGCGTGGGAATCCCAAAAGAGATTCTCACGGACCAGGGGCCTCATGTACAAAGACTTGCGTTGAATTCATAATAAAACATTGCGTACGGACAAAGCTGTAAAACAAACAACAGATGTATGAATCTCTGCGTACGAAGGATTCCACACATATTCTCTTTGTACATCCCAATTAACGTAAAATTGAGCGCACATGCACGAGCACAACGCCCCACCCAGTCTCCTCCCCTAATTAAATCAATTTAAATATGGTAATGAGTCCACTTTGGCAAAGGATAGCAGTAAGAAAATGGCTAAAGCAAGCGGCAAGAAACAAAACTTTACGGAAAGTGAATTGGAGGTGCTACTATCGGAGGTAGAGACTAGAAAAAATATTTTATTTGGAACTTTGTACTCCGGAATTAATAAAAAAAGGAAAAAAATATGAGTGGGAGAGTTTGGCTGAAGCAGTCAATGCGGTGGGATCTGAAAGTCGCGCTGTAAATGAGCTTAAAAAGAAATGGTCTGATATAAAGGTGGACGTTAAACAGAGAACTGCTGCGCACCGACAAAGTGTGGGCAGAACAGGCAGTGGTAAAGGGGTCGATGAACTTACACCCTTTGAACAGAGAGTTGCCTTAATTATGGGTGACACTTTACTCTCTGGAGTAGTACCTGCTGCTGTGGGAGACTCTGATTTACAGGACTTCGACGTAGGTAACCAATTTCTCATTTGTTTTTACTTTGGTACATATAGCGTACCTATTTAATTGTCAAATGCATTCAGTGTAGTGGACCAAAAGTACACCAGAGATTTTACGGATCCATTTCATTTATTGCAAATGTGTGTGCCCCTTAAAAATGGAATGTACTTAAATTACAGTTAACATTTGGCTTTTTGTTTAGACTCATATGGCGCAACAGCCGAAACATCCACTGCTCAGGAGGGGCACTCGGTGTCCGCCCCTCCTGAGCAGCCAGCGCCCACTGTGCCCAGCGTTTCCAGTACTCCCCCCAGTGCTGACGCCCATCCGTCTGGCCGCGTCTTGACACATGCTGTTTTGGAGTCACAACAGCAAATCGTTATGGCCATTGGGGAAATTAACAGTCACCTGAAAAATATCACTGACGCACTCACAGACATAAGCCACTCAGCAAAGGAATTGGTCAAAAAGTGAACTTTGGCTCCAATTACATTTATATTGTCGCAATCACATGTTGGCGGGCATGAATTCAAGTCTTTTTAAGACCTTTTAAGTCCATTTATAAAAAAATAATACTTATTTCACGTCCCTACCAGCAAAGAAAAACAAAATACTTTAACCTGTTTTCATTTATTTTTCAAATGTGGAATGGGTAAAAGATAAGCCAAGCAGGTGTGAAAAATAAAAACATTTCAGTAGGCCTCAAGACAGTTTGCTGAACAATGTTAAGTTGTTTTTTAATATTACCTAGCTACTTATTCCATGCTGAGAATATGGGGAACTGAGAGACCCCTGAACAATAAACATCGAAAATTAGAACTCAACAATACATTAAATTAAGAAACACAGGTCAACTCCTTAGCTCTTCACTCAGGGCAGCAATCTCTTTATCAAGGACAGCCAGTTCCGTCAACTTCTCCTTTATCGTGACCGCAAGTAAACATTTTAGCGATGTCAGAGTAAGGGAACATGCATTTGAAAAGCTCTGAGATACCCTCATTTCCATTGTAGGACTGATGTTTAGCGATTGTGTTAAGAGTCTACAACACCTTGGCTTTCATTGTTGCCGTGGACCCAAAAGCTGTGTGCAGATCCACTTTAGTTGCGGTCATAGCTGAAGGGTCTGCAGCGCAAGCAGCAAGCTGGCTATAAGGGGCCGTTCACATATCGCGTCTTTTGCGCGTTCATAATGGAAGCGACGCGGTCGCGACGCCCACGCACCGCTTAAAAAAATCAACTTTTCAGAGAGCCGCAAGCGCACCGCAGGTCATTTGACAAGAACTAACCAATCAGCTTTATCCTTTCCCGTAACAATGTTGAAAGCTCAGCCAAGATGAAGGAACAGCTGATCATAGCTGTATATGGATTGCCATTTTGAAATAATTTTAGTAGCAGAGCTACTGCGTGCGATTTTTAGTGCTGCAAATCCATTTATCCTTTGCTGAAATTTCTGCGTCTTCATGGAGAGTGCACGTCATTGTTGCCTCAGGTGCGCTTCTGCCCAAGCCCTTTGGAAAGAAGGAGAAAGCGGTGCGCCTAGCGTTTTCCACGCGTTTTTAGGCGCGATATGTGAACGGCCCCTAACATTAGATGCTGCAGCTGCTTCAGGCACATTAGCAGCGAGAAACCTAATGCCTTCATTCCCCTTTGTACCTAGCTGAATCCTTTTTGTGCATATGGTGCAAAAAGCCTCAAAAACGTTGCTGTCCACAGGTTTTAACCAATGATGAAAATAGTTTTTATCTAGCCACGCTTCATTAAATGTACATTTCCCGATAACCTCAGAATGAAATTGGTAACGTTAGCTAGCTAACATAAAAACAAACATTAAAAATATAACGGCGTCAGTCCTTTCCTGTGGAATGCTGAGATTTTCTTTGAATTACTGGTTCCGCCACTCTTTATTTATACTACGTCATTTAATCAAAATAATCGTGGTTGACAAATGAAACTTTTGAGGAAAATTACAATACATAGAAGTTTTTAAGACCCAGACATCAAAATTCAAGACATTTTAAAGTTTTTTTAAGGTATTATTTCCAAATTAATAAATTCAATGCTTTTAAGGCTTTTTAAGACCCCGCGGGAACCCTGATGAACGGCTTGTTGGTTGGGTCCTTGTTAAATTGGTCCTGGGTCAGGGTCATCTGGCGGTACTTCACCAAGTGGTATGCCATGCCTGTGCGCGACATTGTGCAGCCCACCACAAGCCAGCACTATGCGGCACACCTTGTCAGGGCGGTATAACAGCATCCCCCCAGTCATGTAAAGGCAGCGCCACCGACATTTCAGCTGCCCAATTGCCCGCTCTACAACTGAACGAGTGCGAAAATGGGCATCATTGTATCTGCGCTCTTGGTCAGTTTGTGGGTTGGCGAGGGGGATTAAAAGCCACGTCTTTAGTGGATAACCGCGGTCTCCTGAAGGAATATTCAATAATTATATGCAAAAAAAAAACTATTAGATAGAATAATAACTTTAAATGCCTCACTTACTAAGAAGCCACCCATCACGCACCCTGCCAGCTTGGAGTCTCATCCCAACCATGCTCTTTGTAAGGATGTATGAATCATGGGTTGACCCAGACCACCTTGCCACAATATTTGTTAGGCGTATTTGTGCATCACATATTATCTGCACATTTATTGAATGGAAATGTTTCCGATTCAAATATGCAAATTCTTCTTCTGATGGCGCCTTTATAGCAATGTGTGTGCAGTCGATCGCTCCGATAACATTAGGAAAACCTATCGCTGCGAATTGCATTTTAATGTTTGGCTGGTCAACTGCATCATATGGGAACCTTATATACCTGGTAAACATGCAGATGATCCTGTCCCATACTGCTGGCATTGCCCGGCTCAAAGACGACTGGCTTATTCCTGAGCGGTCTGCCAGTTCCCTTTGGTATTGCGTGGCTCCTCATTGTCTCTCTCTCTAGATTCGGACCCAACTCAGCACAGAGCTCCAAGAGGATAGCCCTTGGAAATCTGAAACAGCTGATAAGCCAGTCATTATCCTGGGCCATAAAATCATTGTGGTCCCTAAAAACTTGTTCTCGTCAGATTCTGCCATTAGCTGTTACTACACAGAGCCGTTGTTAACTGAGAAGATGCGCCAATAAACGGTGAAAATGAACGTGGATTTGCGCATCTTCTCAGTTAACAGCGGCTCTGTGTAGTAACAGCTGCTCTATGTGTAATCATGAACCTGATGGATTTAACTGCTGATTAGAGAACCGGATTTACTGACGAGATGCACATAACAATCAGCCGATCGTGATCGGAGCACCCCTACAAATAAACATACGTTTTGTCTTTTTTTGCAACAGAGGATGCTCGGGATAGGTCATCCACAACTTTTTTCTTCTCCTGTCCATAAAGATCTGGCACAATCTTTTCACTCTAACCTCTTTTCTTCATCATTATATCTGACAAGAAAGCCAAAATGTGCGGGGCATTCAAGCTCCTCCGTTCCTCCGCTCGCCATGACCACTGAGTGTGGATTGAACATGCGATTGAGCTTTTTTTTTTTTTTTCATAAATAAAAAAAGGGGTCACGTTTGTGCCGAACCGAACATTGCAGTTGCGTTTTAAAATACAACAATGAGCACCACGAAACCATTAAAAGAGAAAAACCATTTAATTTGAAATAAACAATTGAACAATTGAAATAAACGGGACAATCACGCAGAAGAGTTGCTGTGTCGTTTTCTGTACCTCCAATAAACTAACAAATTATGAATTTAAAGTTCTACAACCTTCTTAATAAACATACAGAGTCGGAAAGGATTACAAAATGGCTACAAGCAATAAGTTTTGAGGATGATTCAGGGAAGTTGTGGAATCCCAAGACTAAGCATGTGTGTGTGCAGTCGGCATTTCATCACAGACAGGCTATATTAACATTGTGTTCATTATTAACGTTATCAAAACTGTGTAAGGTTGTTTCAGAAAGTGGAATGCATATATAACTAGCCTTATCATTCTACCTTAAGCAAAACTATGTAACGTTAGCCTAGTCTCGAACATAAACTAACTTAAAAAAGCATGTGGACACGTAACAACTTAGTTTTGTTTCAGAACTTTTACAATTTCATTCATAAATTCACCCCGTCTGTGTTTGCGAAACGATTGAATCGCGGAATCCAGTCAAAAATAGAGCTTGCTGTATAAAGCAGAACGTCACGGGATTTGGCTATTTTTGAATGAATGCATCTATATTAGGGCTGTAAAATGAATCAAATATCGATATGTATATGAATATTAAAGTTAAAAGAGACTACAATTGTACTACGTGTCTCTGGGAATGAGTGCTCAATATGTGCATTTTGCCATTCAGATACACACGATGCTCGCATTGTTTTCCCCCACGCCGGCCACGCCCCCAGCTATGACTAGATGCCGACTGTATCTATGGACGAGTTGCTCGATCGGTTAGGTACAGCTCGTTTTTACCGGACATTGGACTTAACAAAAAGATATTGGCAGATCCCCTTATCTCCCATGTCCAAAGAAAAAACAGCCTTCACAACGCCGTTTGGATTACACCAATTTGTGACGCTTCCTTTCGGCTTGTTTTGGGGCCCCTGCTACGTTTCAGCATCTCATGGATCGAGTGCTGTGACCCCATGCTGCATATCCCGCAGGCTACCTGGATGATATCATCATCTATAGTGGGGACTGGCAGCGGCATATGGAGCATGTGAGGGCTGTCCTAGAGGCACTGAGGCGGGCGGGGCTAACAGCCAACCCGAAGAAGTGCGCGGTTGGGCGGGTGGAGGTAAGGTATCTGGGCTTCCACTTGGGTCATGGGCAGGTGCGTCCCCAAATTGACAAGACGGCAGTGATTGAGACCTGCCCCAGACCCAAGACCAAAAAGGAGGTGAGGCAGTTCCTGGGGCTGGCTGGATATTATAGGAGGTTTATTCCTGGTTATTTGGACCTCACCAGACTGCTGACTGACCTCACTAAAAAGGAGGTACCAGATACGGTCCAATGGACGGAGCAGTGCCAACAGGCCTTTACCCGAGTTAAGGCTGCCCTGTGTGGTGGACCGCTCCTGCACGCTCCTAACTTTTACATTTACATTTACATTTAATCATTTAGCAGACGCTTTTATCCAAAGCGACTTACAAATGAGAACAATAGAAGCAGTCAGGTCATCAAGAGAACAACAACAGAATACAAGTGCCATGACAAGTCTCAGTTAGTCTAGTATAGAACGCATAGCCAGGTATATATAATTTTTTTTTTTTTTTTTTTTTTTTATTAAATGAAAAAAGAGACAAGAAAAGGAAAAGTACTGGTGTTAGTAGGTTAGGTGCAGGCGAAAAAGATGAGTTTTTAGATGTTTCTTGAAAATGAGTAAAGACTCAGCTGTACGAATTGAGATTGGGAGGTCATTCCACCAGCTGGGCACAGTCCAGGAAAAGGTCCGTGAGAGTGATTTTGAATTTCTTTGGGATGGCACCACAAGGCGTTGTTCACTTGCAGAACGCAAACTTCTTGAGGGCACATAGGATTTAACCAGTGAGTTTAGGTAAGTTGGTGCCGTGCCAGTGGTCGTCTTGTAGGCAAGCATCAGTACCTTGAATTTGATGCGAGCAGCTACTGGTAGCCAGTGTAACCTGATGAGGAGAGGAGTAGAGTAACATGAGCTTTTTTTGGCTCATTGAAGACAACCCTCGCTGCTGCATTCTGGATCATTTGCAGGGGCTTGACAGGACATGCAGGAAGGCCCGCCAAGAGAGCATTACAATAGTCCAGTCTAGAGAGAACAGTCTTTTCTCTCCCCTTTTTGTTGCAGACTGACACGTCGGACAGGGGGCTGGGCGCAGTCCTGTCCCAGGAGATGGGGAGGTGGGACCGCCCATTGCTGTACATTAGTCGAAAGCTCTCAAAGAGAGAGACTAAGTACAGCACCATAGAGAAGGACTGTTTGGCCATCAGGTGGGCGGTCCTCACCCTTCACTACTACCTCCTGGGGCAGGAGTTCACCCTCTGCTCGAGCCATGCGCCCCTCCAGTGGCTCCACCGCATGTAGGATACCAATGCGCGAATCACCCGTTGGTACCTAGCTTTACAGCCGTTTAAGTTCAAGGTGGTTCACAGGCCGGGGGCGCAGATGGCATTGGCCGACTTTCTCTTCAGGAATGGGATTGGCTGCAGGCGCCAAATTTCGGTTCCAAAAGGCAAGCGGACGTTTTTTTTTTTTTGCCTAGCGGCTGTGTCTGTGTGAGCTTGTAGAATACGTGCATGTAGCAGGGTTTTTCCTACATTGAAAATTTTTTGCCGGCCGCCAAAACTATTTTTTGTCCCGCCAAAGCCTTATTTGATCTGTAATTGGGTTTTGTTAGTGAAGCAGGCTACTGACGGAGTGACGGAGAGAACGAGCACAGCGCCTACCATCCCCCCAAACCCCTCCCCCCCCCCCCCCCCCCCCCGCATGCGCACTCTCTGTCTTCAGTTCGGTCTTTGCTTTCTCCTCGCATCAAAATCAACTCATCCTAAGGTCGGAAGACCGAATCCATGTTTTACGTGGTGCATTCGGAAAACATTTTTGGCTGAATTATGAATAATGAAATGAGAAAGTGTGCTTACCCCCATTAAGCAAGAGTGTTTAGTAAAATTTTGCCTTAATAATCCTCAGTATGTATAGGCCTAAGACAATGTGCAGTTAATAACCGATAAAACCATTTAGTTTTAAGTTAGACTGGAGTGAGATGAAACTAGACCAAAGCACAAAGAAACTTGTTGCTAGCTAGCTGCTAATTTTATTCAATTTTATATGGTAAAAAATAACACTATTACACCTTTTAACTTCAATTGATATGATTATACTAAAATAATGATCAGGTCTATCAAAAAATGATTTTATCTTCCTAAACTATGAAAGCCAGTCATGGAAAAAAAAAAAAAAAAAAAAATCACAGCTTTTTTTTTTTTTGCAAAGAGGGCTATAAAAGGATGACAATAATCATTTTTTCATGAATAAATAGGATAAAAAAAACTGTTGCTTTTAGTTTTTTTTTTTTTTACTGAACCATTCGGTTCACCACACACGGCTCATGCTGGGACCGCGGTTCAATTTAAATTTGACAAAGCATCTGTAATATGGTTTGCTATAAATAGCACGTAAAACAAACTGGGTTCAACTAATATATGTTTCTGTTGATGGATGCGCATTCTGTATTCCCAGACATTACAACAACAGTGATGAGAAAAACCCGCGCCTCAGAACGCGCACAAATATTAAGATCTCTCTGAAGTAGCTATTCCGTTTAAATGGACAAATTCACATAAAAAAAAATTATGTCAAAATGCCGGTCTTGGTAAGTATCCTACAGCAGACATAGCCGTCTGAACGTATGCCTGTTGTATGCATTCTCTTAAATCGAACAGCAACAACAAATAAATCACTCACTGTTCTTGATTAAAAAACGTTTAGAACTTTAATAAAGAACAATCTTTAATTTATACAGTCCAATATGCAATGCTGTTTTACATTTGATTACTTTATTCAATTTCTGTACCTAAAAACTTATGCTAGACCTGCCCAAAAAAAACATGTAAATCACTGTTTGTATCTTTACTATATTGTATTTATTTGTGTTGTTGCTTGTAGTAGAATAATTATTTTTTTAGAAAGTATAGTTTTCCATAAACATCGCACATACCGAGCTGTACCGAAAACCGTGACTCTAAAACCGTGACCATGTTGGTCAGCCACCACCGAAGACCAATTCTGACCCAGGAAAAACCCTGTGTAAGGACCTAAATTTGCCGTGATTGGCTGTCCACCACTACGTGACGTGACGGGGAGGATTTCTGAAGATACTCGCAGTCACACAACACAAGTGTAGTTGTTTTTCCTCAAAACGTTTCCGTTTTACAATGCCAAAGAGGTCTAAAGTGTGGCTACACTTTATAAAGGTGGATGCCGAGTCAGCAAAGTGCAACATATGCGATAAGAGTATTTTAACCAAAGCTGGCAATACCACCAATTTAATGAAGCATTTGTGTGAGTGTCTCAATTTAATGAGTGTTTTTCCCTCCCTCCCTGTTTAGTTTGGTCTACTCCATTGCGTATCTTGAAACACGCCCCCTTTCACGTCGTCTAAAAAACAGAGAGAGAGAGAGATTTATCCGGTACAGCGAATTAACCGACTGTGTTAACGAGAATACTTGCAGAGACAATTATTTTGAGGTAATTGTGTGTATGTGTTCATTCAGAAGATACGATACGCGAAAGATGAATTCATTCTCTGTACACACATTGTCTGAAATGCTGTTTGCAGCGCGTGCTTTGAAGGAGTGAGCGCAAGCGTCGAACGCGCGCAAATTGTTTAAATCAGCAAGATTTAGAAACAAGTGCAAACGATCCGCTACGATCCGTTTCACCTCTTCAAGCGAGTGAACAACGCGAATCAAGTTAGGAATTTTACATCACTATTCACAATAGCCCATCGGACTGGAAAACACAATAGCCCCGGGACGTGGGGCTAACGATTTTGCGAGCTCTGCACCTCAGATCTATCCAGTTTGTGAAACTCTGCTTTCCACACTGAATTCGTTAAACAAGATAAATTATTATTTTAAAAGATTGACTCAAAAGAATCATCGGTTCACTAATCGGATCATGAACTTGTATTACCGAGCCAAAGATTATCTATTATTGAACATCTCGAATGAATAAAGACTTCAAGTACATCTGTAATAGGGCTGCACGATGTGTCGTTTAAGCATTGATATCGCGATGCATGAATCCACGATAGTCACATCGCAGGAAGTGCGATGTAGGTTGTCATAGTTGATCTGTTATTCATTAACTGTACGGGCCAGCTGCTCCCCGGCCCTTGACGAATGTGATTCGCGGATTAATTGCACAGCTCAACCATCATAGAGTGAAAGTTTTGACAGGGCAGAGAGAGAGAGAGGGCAGAGAGAGAGAGAGAGAGCGCTAGATAGAGCGCGTGCGAGAGAGATAGAGAGAGAGCGCGCGTGAGAGAGAGAGAGAGAGAGCGTGTGAGCTCTAGAAGAAAGTTTGTGTCTTGATGAGCATGTATCGCTCACTAGGAGTCGCTTAATGCAGAGGAGTCAGCTGCTGCATGCAGGGTTTTTTTTTTGGGCTTCAACTGAGGATAAATTGTCCTATTGGTTAAAATCCCCAATCTGTTTACTTAAATATTAAATTAATAAATGACATCAAAACAGGGGCGTTTGCGTTATGATGTGGTGGGCTGCTGTGGGCCAGAAAGTCCAGGGCCACTTTTTGGTCCCAGTCCGCCCTGAATGGCACACCCCTATCCAAAAAGCACAACCATTTGTATAAATAATGTTATCCTGAGTGTGATGTCTTACCAGAATTAGTTTTAATTAAGGTGAAAAATAAAGTTTGGTGTTTAATGTATTTGTGTTGATGTTGAAATGGATTTTAAAACATATGGTATCGAAATTGGCACCAGATCGAAAGATTTTGAACAATACCCAGCCAGCCTAGATATGAAACTGAATATGTGTGAAGCGATTGTTCAAAAGCATCAGTTTTTAAATCTCCCGGTCATAACATGATATTCTTCAAGTAATTGTCCAAAAATTAGGCTTTATTAATCAAATCCCTGTATATTTGTGTGAAAAGGAATAAAAGGTGTTTTACTGTCTCTAGTGTTTGACCCAGGTACGTTTATGCCATGAGACCGGGAAGCAAATAACAGAAACATCACGCTCAACAGACCATCTGAAAGTGTCACCAAGTGCATTTAAAGATTAAAGCTGTCTGTTACGAATTAAATTAAACCTTTACTCAAAGAGGAATGAATTGTCTGTAACAAGTAAAAGAGATTCTCACAAAACACTAGGCACAAAACACTAGGAAGGTGCAAGAGAACAAAACAGAGGAAAGGAAACTACTAAAGAAGTAGGAAAGACTAGCTCTAACTGCTCGTAGTCTTCCTCTGTTAGAGGAATGCTGACAGAAGATTGAGTCATATACACAGAGAAAATACTGAAGGCCAACACCTGTGCAAATACAACACTGGGAAAATACAGAAAATACTATATGAAAAATTGAAAATAAAAATATAGAACTGTCAATCACACTACAGCAGGCTACTTATGTATCGCTATAAATTATGTCAAAAGTGGAAAAAGTTGTATATCTCTCAAAATGAGAGAGGTCACTCTTAACAGCCTGCATTGCAACACAAAATATAGAAGCAGCTTCTCGAATTCTCAGAGAAATATCAGTTTTTTTTTCTGGCTCACAGGATGTAGAAACACCTTTCTCACTTAAAGACGGAGCTGAGGCCTTTCTGAGTTTAAGACCTCAACAGATTCTGATTCACAACGAAAATCACTAAATACAATCATCTTATTAATCTCTTCTTTATATAATTAATCTGATCTTTTGATTTGGAGACTATTTCTTCATAGTTTCTGTCTTGTTCTTCTTTCTTCTGTGTTTTCCCTTCTTCTCTTTCTTAATGTCTTTGTCTTGTCAGTTTCTTGTGTTTGATTTGGAGAGTGCACATCATTTATTGGATCTATTGGATACAACAGTTATAATATTTAATCCTGATTTTTTTTTTTTTTTTAACTTTTCCATTTATGTACTTATTTTTAGATATAGTGAATACAAATTAAAGAATAACAATAAATTTACTCATTTATTTTTTATACATCTTATTGATTTATTTATTTACAGTGCCCTTCACTAATATTTGCGCAATATGAGCAAAAGCAATTGTGAAAATAAATCTGCATCATTTATCTTTTTGATCTTTCATCCAAAAATTTTACCTTTGTAAAATTGCACACTTGTAAATAATATCTGTACTTAATTTAAATAGCTAGCACATATGTTTTCCCTCTTTACTTCTACTTCTGTATTAAGTGCATTTTAAATTTTCTGTTTCTTATATTAGTGTTATATTCCATCTGTACTGTTTAATTTTATTTAATAGTCTAATGTTCACACATAGGAGGATGGCTTGATCTTCACAGTTAAACGCTCAAATATTTTGAATACCTGTTTGCAATGTGATTCATGCACAACTGATGATGCTCCTTAAATTTGCACTAATCTAGAATTGTTTTACCAAACTATTTACAGCGTGCAGTCTAACACAGGCAACCATATTTTTTTCACCTTTAGTAGTCTGAAGATGACAAACCAGAAACAGAGGAACAAATAACTTACAGAGAAGATTTACAAGCCATACCAGCCTCTGAAAGTGAGTTATCATGGATATTCATGTAAAACATCTAATAAAACTGATCAACTAAATAAAACAAATAAAATATTCATACAAAACCAGAACGCAAGAGAGTCCTAACCTATATATAATAAAGTAATTCTTCACTAAAAAAAATGTAACAACATCTGTGTCTGAATATTATCAAGAGCACTCACGTGACTGTGTTCAAAACTCGTCATATCACGCGGGTCAATCACAAATGCTCCAGCTCTGTGAATTAAACTGCAGACTAAATCCCCGCGAGGCTATAAATATTCACGAATTCAGTTCCGTTGATTTGAACTGTGTGTCCGTTACTCCGGAACCGGAAGCGGAAGCGTCACCAGTGAGCGCTTGAGCAGATCTGGCGCCTTCTGCTGGACGCTCGCGCATTTATAAATTTAACTTCTCATTTACACTTTATTATTTCAGATACACTGTATTTACACGAAATACAAGAAACTATTGAAACACGGTAAAGATCTGAATAGTTTCCCTCGTACGAATAAATTCTTTGTTATACACAGCGAAAGAGTAAGAGAATAAGACAGATTTATTAAAGTCATGTATTTATTATTGTTTTTACATTGCATACATTTCTAAGTGATCAGTGGGTATCAGTTGTCAGAAATAATCCTTTAATGATTTTAGCTATTAAAGCTCTACAAAGAGACCTATGCCTCTTGCTTCACCGTTTTCAACACAAATTAATAACTCATTATGTTTCATATCTGAAACAATATACCTTATTCATAGAATATTTTTCTGTTTTCTTAAATTACGTTTTTTTCTTAAATTCTCAAAATAATGGCGATAATAATTTAGGAAATCCCAACCAGACGGTGCAACTGGCTCCATTACTGAAACAGTTAAAAAAGAAAGAAAAATGTTTAAAAACAATGAGTTTAATGAGTGGAAGCAACAGCTGCAAAACCAAAAACTGTAAAATATAAATAAGAAATCCTAATTTTAACAAAGTACAAAAACTTCATTTAAACTTTAACAAACACTGTTTTTTTAGAGGTTCACTAAATAACTAAATAAATGAATAAAGCCAAATGACTTGCAGCAACTAAACATGAAATACAAACAGATCTCAAGATCTCGGCATCTTCAATTATTAATTAATCAAATCAGTGCAGTACAATTCTCTGGACTCTCTAGATCAATAATTATCAAAAGTTTTTAAACATTCGCATTTGGACTGTTATGACAGGGCCATTTCATAATATGGTCTTTAACTATTGAACCCAAATGTCTATAAATCTTAAAACAAAACCCAAAACGTCACAGAACTTTGTAAAGCATTACATGATTCTAAACAATCATCCAACATTTTATGGAGACTGGACAGAAACTGACACTGTAATAGTTATGAAGGGTAAACATTTTTCAGACATTTTAGTCTTGTCAATTATGCAACATCATGATTAAATTTAAACCTGAAAAATATGATAAACAGGACACTTCCAGTAAGCATTTTATTACCTGCAAGTTTTTAAAAAAAAATCTGTATCTACGACATAATGTGTATCTGTGTGTGTGAGCATGTTTAGTCTGTATTAAGTAATATACTGTGTTTTAAGTAATAAAGTTTAACATTTTCATTACTATGTGATGAGTCTCCCTCCCCTCTTCAATGTATTATGAATTAATAGCAATGTATTGATAAAAAAAGGTTACATTTAATCAACAATAACTCATATCTCTCTATCTACTGACTTCAAGTGAGAATGCGTATCGGTAAGGTTTTGTAGCAAATTAACTCAAAGAAATGCATATAAATAATTAAAATTAATTATGAATATTTAACATTATGTATATCAGATGCCAGTAGTAAATGTAGCAGAATTTAATTATCATCAACTAATCTGTTCGTCCAGCAAACATTCAGTGTGATTTCGTAACTCCAAAAAAGGATATTTCCAAGGCCACAGAATATAAGTTTCTTACAGAATGAATGTTTTAGAGCATATAGCTAAATCATTTCGTAAAAGGGACATTATTCACAAGCAGTGACACAATCAGAAACTCATGTAATCTGTGCACAAGAGTTTTATTAACTAAACACTAACACAAACTAGTCTAACACATTTCTTAACCAATAGAGATCTACACTTTCGGAGGGAAAGTTTACGACTCTTTGTCGTCGCAGCATGGTATTTTGTATATTTAATGGCATTGGGTTTTGATGCAAAAGATTCTCAGAGCATTATCATGTAGTGTAGGTATCAACATATGTACACTCTCAATTAGATCATCAAAACACAAATTCAAAGAGACCAAACATGGTATAGATGAGGTTATTTTAACTAGTGATCTATCATAATGCACGCATAAAACAGTATACAATACAAAAGACAATATACGAGAACAGTAATAATATACACAGCGACCTGGCGATATGCGTGTTCTTTCAGAGAAAGTGTTTTTTCCTATGAATTATCTAGAGAAGAGTCTTTTATGGGCATTATGGGTGTCTCCTATGGGGAAAGGTAGTGAGAGGGAGGACTCTAAATTTAAAATATTATCTAATCTGATTGATAACCATGATCATTTCAGTTAGGACAACATTCAGGACAAAAGCTACTTCAGAAAAGACTCTTCCATTGACTAATGCCTTTACTTTTCTTTGCCAAATTGAAGTAGCTTCTGTTATTCTGTTTCCCTCATCAGCAGCTCGCACAGTGTTTCCTAACTAGAGATAAGATACGACTTTGTAAGATAGGATAATAATACTAAATCAAGTTAAGATTTGCTTCTGTAATACGAATTTGAAACCAATCCTAATTTAACATACATCTTAAGTTGAGACCTGAGATAAGAAATTTTCCGTATCCCGCCCCATGGGATATCATTTATATCATGAAGCAAAATGATGTACAATAATAAACTTTTGTGACATTGTTCTTTGGGGAGAAAATTTATCTTTGAGTTTATCTGAATCTCAGTTGGATCTGCTGGTTTTGAAGATGAACTTTATTCACTGAGAAAACTTCAGATAATGTTTCTTTGACTTGTCACTGGTAATGATTTATCCAGATGATATTTCACTGCTTGATCCATTATTGTGTCACATTTGGTGAGGAAGCAGCATCAGATCTGAAGATGATCTACTAACTGTGTTTGTTTTTTGTATGATTGAGTAGAGAAGATGATTGTTTGAAACACTTCCCACATGCAGTGCAGTGATACGGTTTCTCTCCAGTGTGGATCCTCTCATGTCTTTTTAGATGTGATGACACACTGAATCTCCTGTCACAGTGTGAACACTTGTAAGGTTTCTCGCCAGTGTGGATCCTCTCATGTGTTTTCAGGTATCCTGATCGACTGAATCTGTCATCACAGTGTGAACACTTATAAGGTTTCTCTCCAGTATGGATCATCTCATGTCTTTTTAGATGTGATGACACACTGAATCTCTTTTCACAGTGTAAACACTTGTAAGGTTTCTCTCCAGTGTGGATCCTCTCATGTCTTTTTAGATGTGATGACAAACTGAATCTCTTTTCACAGTGTGAACACTTGTAAGGTTTCTCTCCAGTGTGGATCCTCTCATGTCTTTTTAGAAGTGATGACCCATTAAATCTCTTTTCACAGTGTGAACACTTGTAAGGTTTCTCTCCAGTGTGGATCATCTCATGTGTTTTCAGGTTTCCTGACTGAATGAATCTCTCGTCACAGTGTGAACACTTAAAAGGTTTCACTCCAGTGTGGATCCTCTCGTGTTTTTTTAGATATGATGAAACAATGAATCTCTTGTCACAGTGTGAACACTTGTAAGGTTTCTCTCCACTGTGAATCTTCTCATGCAGTTTTAAACTGCTCGCTGAAATAAAAGTCTTTTCACACTCAAAGCACATGTACTCTCTCACACCAGTATGTTTTTTCTGATGAGCTTTCAAATATTCTTTTAATCGAAAACTCTTTCCACACAAATGACATGAATGTGGCTTCTCCTTCGCATGAAGTTTCAGGTGTTTTGTCAGGCTTGAATACCACAAAAATGTTTTCCCGCATTGATCACATGTGTGTGGTTTCTCTCCCAGTGTGGATGTTCATGTGTACCTTAAGAGATGATGATTGTGAGAAACTCTTCCCGCATTGATCACATGTGTGTGGTTTCTCTCCAGTGTGGATGCTCATGTGTACCTTAAGAGATGATGATTGTGAGAAACTCTTCCCGCATTGATCACATGTGTGTGGTTTCTCTCCAGTGTGGATGTTCATGTGTAGCTGAAGGTTTGCTGATCGTGAGAAACTCTTCCCGCACAGATAACAAGTGAACGGTTTCTCTCCAGTGTGGATGTTCATGTGTCGCTTGAGAAGAGCTTTGCTTGTGAAACTCTTTCCACACTGAATGCAGGGGAAAGATTTCTTCTTCTTCCTTTTCTTTAAATCTTTCTGTATGGGTTTTTCTCCGTATCTGACATGATTTTTCTTCTCAGATTCACTAAATTCTTCTCTCTCCTCATTATGTTCAATCAGCTCTGAAACAAAAGTAAAAATCATATATTTTCATTAACTTGTTTAAAAAAAAACCACTGAAAGGACATAAACTGAAAACTATAAACAGGGTTTCTGCAGGGTTTATTCAGTCAAATTTAAGACTTTCTAGACCTTTTTATGACTACTAGGATTAGAATTTACTGTTGCAATCAAAATTACTCAACCCCCCAGAGACTGCAATACTTTACAAATACAAGGCTTTCTGAAGATCCAGGATAAAATAAAAATTGCATCTATAACAGTTCACTGGCATATTAAAAGTGATATTGTCAATATATAATGTAATATTTTTGAGTTATAAGATTTTTTTATAATACTGCTGTGTCATAATTATTCAACCCCTATTCAACATTGCTGTTTTTAAATCACTTATTTGCATGGTGGGGAATAAAACAGTCTCAAAACACAATTAAGCTTTTAGAAACTCTATTAAAAACAGAATTAGCTTGAGCTGTTACACATACAGTTTGGCCCATGCATGTATTGAAGTTGAGTAGCAAAAATGTCAACAGAGATGTCATGAAAGCTAAAGAGAATAAATATCATAGTACTTTAGAAAGGCTAAGGCTATATGAAGATTCCAAGAGACACAGCTCTCAGCCGTATTCCCTAAGTTTAACGTGTGTTTTACCAGAAAACCTTTGAGGGTGTTGAAGAAAAAGCACAATATCATAAAACGTTTTATCAGAGCAACTGAGAAAAAACCTGCAATGTACAGCCAAAGACTTGCAAGATGACCCGATGAAAGGAGGAAAACCATTTCAAAGCATTGTGTAAGAAGATCACTAGACAAGTATGGCCTTCATGTTGAGACATCTTGTAGAATACCACTCTTGATCAAAGAAACAAAGGACAACTTTAACTTGATAACATTTATTTGTGTAGACCTGTGGAGCTCTGGAGGAATGTTATATGGAGTGATGTGACCAAACTGCAACTTTTTGGACCCATGGATCAGCGGTATTTTTGCAAAACAGGTAAAGCTCATAAGCAGAAGAACACTGTATCAAGATGGTGGCGCGTCCACACGCAGCGGCTTCTCTCTGTCCCGACAGAACGGTGTTTTCGTGTTTTTGTCTTGTGAGTCGCAGTGTTTTTGTATGCTGTCTTCGCGTCTACCTGTCTGTAAGCGCAAATACAGTCCCGAGTTTCTGCTCGATGTCGGCAGGACCGCATTTTTACAGTTAAACTCCGCGCACGCAGAACAGCTGCGGGATCTTGATCTGCTACGGAGGCCTTCACCATCACCGACCCCCACTACTGCATCTCGCCCACAGCGGAGGCGCCACAAGCGTTGTGAGAGGAAGCAGAAGAAGGGGAAGCGCCGAGGTATCCGGGCTAGGCTAACGGCTAACCCACACAAGCCATCTATCCCCACCATCGTACTGGCTAACGTACGCTCGTTGGATAATAAACTGGACTACATCCGATTATTACGCTCAACTCAGAGGACTGTAAGAGACTGTTGTGTTTTTGTGTTCACGGAAACATGGCTCAGCAACAGCGTTCCAGATGGCGCTATTCAGCTCGACCAGCTGACGTGCTATCGAGCGGACAGAGCTCTCGTTGCGGGAGGATAAACCCGCGGCAGCGGGCTTTGTGTTTACATCAATGACGCGTGGTGCCGCGATACTGTTGTGATCTGCAAACACTGCCTCAACCCTGGTGGAGTTTATGATTATTAAGTGCCGGCCGTTCTATCTGCCGAGGGAATATACTGCTATAGTGCTCATTTCAGTTTACATTCCCCCAAACAACAGCTGCAACAGGAACGACGCACTAAATGAACTGTACCAGCACATCAGTGAGCAGCAGAAAGCACACCCTGATGCTTTTCTCATCATAGCTGGGGATTTCAACCATGCTGACCTTAAGAGTGTGTTTCCAAAAAAAAAAAACAGCACATCAACTTTCCAACACGAGGTAATAACATTTTGGACTTTGTTTACACCACACAGAGAGGAGCTTACAAAGCCCTCCCCATCCCCACCTCGGAGCTTCAGACCACATCACTGTTATGCTAATGCCTGCATACAGACCACTCATTAAAGTCGCCAAACCAGTTTTACAAACAGATTAAAGTGTGGCCAGAAGGATCATCAGATGTTCTTCAGGACTGCTTCAACACAACTGACTGGGACATGTTTAAACAGGCTGCCACATGCAATAACACCACTGACCTCCAGGAGTACTCAGAGACTGTCACTGCCTACATCAATAAGTGTATTGATGATGTAACAGTCACAAAAACCATCACTGTCCGGGCCAACCAGAAGCCATGGATGACAGGGGAGGTCTACAGACTCATGAAGACACAGACGCTGCCTTCAGAGCTGCAGATGAGGTGGGCCTGAGAACAGCTAGGGCCAACCTGTCCCGTGGGATCAGAGAGGCTAAGAGACAGCACTCCAGGAGGATAGCTCATCAATTCAGTGACAGCAGAGACACTAGGAACCTGTGGCAGGGGATACAGACCATACGGACTACAAGCCCCCACCCCGGACCTGTGACAACAACATCTCTCTGCTGAACGAGCTGAACACCTTCTTCGCTCGCTTTGAGCAACAAAACAGCACCACTGCACAGAAGACTCCACCTCCTCCCGGTGGACCAGGTGATGACGCTGACCCAGACAGCGTGAGGAGATCCTTTCAGCAGGATCAATACAACGCAAAGCTCCGGGTCCTGACAACATCCCAGGGCGTGCACTGAGAGGACTGTGCAGCAGAACTCACTGATGTATTCACAGCATTTTCACATATCACTGAGTCAGGCTGTGTTCCCACATGCTTTAAAACCACTACCATCATCCCAGTCCCAAAGAAGCCATCTCCATCCTGCTTCAATGACTACCGTCCTGTTGCACTTACCCCCATTCTCATGAAGTGCTTTGAACGGCTAGTCATGCACCACATCAAGTCTGCCCCCCCCCCCTCCCTGAACCCCTTCCAGTTTGCATATCAGTCCAACCGGTCGAACCGATGATGCATCTCCACTGCCGTCCACTCGCACTCGTCCATCTGGACTAAAAGGACTCATATGTCAGAATGTTGTTCATAGACTTCAGTTCAGCATTCAACACGATCATCCCTCAACAGCTCATCTACAAACTGATTCAGCTGGGGCTCAACACTTCGCTGTGCAACTGGCTGTTGGACTTTCTGACTGGAAGACCTCAGGCAGTACGGGTCGGCAGTAACACATCCAGCACCAACACACTGAACACTGGGGCCCCCCAAGGATGTGTGCTGAGCACCCTCCTCTTCACTCTGCTGACCCATGACTGCACACCGTCACACAGCTCCAACCTCTTCATTAAGTTTGCGGATGACACGACTGTGGTGGGTCTCATTAGCAACAAAGATGAGACAAATTACAGGAGTGAGGTGAGCCGCCTGGCCAAGTGATGCAGTGACAACAATCTGTCTCTGAATGTGGAGAAGACAAAGGAGATTGTTGTAGACTTCAGGAGAGCACACACTCAGAACGTTCCTCTGACCATCAACGGTGCGACTGTGGAGAGAGTGAGCAGCACTCTGGGTGCTGGGTGTGCACATCACAGAGGACCTCTCCTGGACTGAAAACACAGCACTGGCCAAGAAATCACAACAGCGTCTCTACTTCCTCCGAAAACTGAGGAGAGCCAGAGCCCCACCCCATCATATACACCTTCTACAAAGGCACCATCGAGAGCAATCTGTCGAGCTGCATCACTGTGTGGGATGGCGCCTGCAACGCATCCTGCCGAAAGACTCTGCAACGCATAGTGAGAGCAGCTGAGAAGATCATTGGTGTCTCTCTCCCCTCCCTCCAAGATATTTATGGAACACGTCTCACCCGCAAAGCCATCTGAATCGCAGGTGATCCCACTCACCCATCACACAGCTTCTTCAGCTTGCTACCATCAGGGAGGAGACTGCGGAGTCTCCAGGCCAGGACCAGCAGACTGAAGGACAGCTTCATCCACCAGGCTGTCAGGAACCTGAACTCCCCCCCGAACCTGCCCCCCCTCCCTCTTCTTCCCCAGGCACCACTGAACTATGACACCCCCCCCCCCCCACACACACACTAATTACATATATATACACTAATTAATGTCACTTGAGCAACATTGTCCTGCTCACTACCTCATTCGGCATGGAACTGATGTCATTCCACTACCTCATCAGTCAGTTAAATAAAATAACTGCTCTTGGTCACTTGTCACATGTCAGTTTAATCAGACTTAATAAGATATTTTTAATAAGTGATTTTTTTTTTTTTTTTTGCACTAAAAAATCTTTTAACTGCACTGATGTTCACTTCATTGATTTGCACTCTATCTGTCATAGCCCTGAACACCTCAACACCACGCTACTGAATTGGGCTCTTTCACATCCTTTTGTTTGTTCAAAACTGTGATTAGTATTTGTTCGTTCATGTGCAGGAGGGACTGTCCGTGATACGCGGCTCTCTCTCCGCACCGAACATAGCGTGCGAGTAACTCAGTAACTCAGTTCAGCTTTTCCGCATCTTGTGTTTGGATGCTTGATACAGATTGTTAGCGACGGGCTTGAGCCAGCTACTAAATGCACCGTCTTCGAGCCATAGATCGTTAAAATGTACATTTTTGAAAGTCCTTCTTACAAGTCTGTATGCTGCCGCATGGACCTTGTAGTTCTGGAACGCTGTGATACCAGTGTGATACCACCCAGATTCCTCATACAGAACTACAACAGGCGAAACAATGAATGCCATTGCCGCTGCGAGATTATTTTGATGGAAGAACAATTTAATGGACTAGCATATAAATTTAAGACGTGGAAAAATGTTTTTTATGACCTTGTATGGAAAATCTGGACGTTTTTATGACTTTTTATGGCCTTAAATTCTTATTGTTAAATTTATGACTTGTTATGGCCCTGCGCTAAACTTATACTTGGCCACCAACTCACACATTGGCGAGTGAAATCTGAGAATTTATCTGAAGATTTAGTTGCATATGAGAGTGATTTACTCGTAACGTAGAGGGTTACTATGTAGTAAACAAACCCGCATGCCTCTGCCATTCATTCATTCACACAGAGCATACAGGATTCATATATTTCAACCAACTTTTGCGATTAAACATTTACAGATACTGGTCCATATGGAGATTTGATTTGATTAATGTATGCTAACTTGGACAAATTCTGTGACTGTGCATATTAAAATGTAAGTTTCATTTTCATGACTGGATTTTGAGATTCTGTCCGCGTTTTCTGCTTTGTGGAAATCATAGCACTGTATGCGTCAAGAACCGGGTTTGAACGAGACCTCGGTACCACCGGTACTTAAAGAAAACTGGTACTGTCAAATTTTCATTTTTTTTGTACCGACTTGCTACCAAAGTACCTGGTCTTTTGACAACACTAATACATATATATTTTTTTAAATGACGGAAATCATAATATTACATCTCTTTTCTACACATATGGATGAGTGAGTCGATCAGGCTTTGTGTTTTGTTTGCATGTGAGTGTTTTGCCCTCTTTCCCTTTTTAGTTTGGTCTACTCCATTGCGTATCTTGAAACACGCCCCTTTTCACATGTAAATGAATAGCCTATGGTGGGAGAGGACGCAGGCGTTTGTTTGTTCGCCGCTTCTCCACCTCTGCCCTAGTATTTACTTGTATTATTTGCTTTATTTAAAAAAAAAACTTGTTTT
>NW_020525861.1:0-30000 GCF_003368295.1 Carassius auratus
TATTTTTGTTTGCAAAAAGCTAATTTATTTTCCTCAATACTTTAATTTTCGTTTGGAAAACTTTACTTTCTTTAGCAAAACGTAATTTTTTTTGCATATATATACAGCGTTATTTGACTCCATAGAATGATCACAAAATTCAAGATAATGAATGAATGAATGAATGAATAATAGCCTAAAGAACCTTAGTGCCAAAAGGGTTCTTTCTTGGTCATTATAGAACCTTTTTAGCATAAAATGTTCTTTGGAGTTGAGTAAAGAACCCCTATGGTTCTATATAGAACCCCAATGAACCCTTTTTTGTAAGAGTGTGTTGTCATAACATTAATAATCTTTATATTACCAAACTGCAGGGAGAGGAAGAGTAGATATAAGTCATGATCTGCAAGATTAACCACAATCTGATGTGATCCGACCATCTCAGAGAAAACCAGTGTTGAGCTGCTGCAAGAGCTTTTGAAGCACAGCAGCTGTGGTCAAAGAGTTCTCCTGTGTGGATGATGATGATGAGTGGATAAAGACTACAGCAATCAAATAGTGAGAGAGTGATCTGCTCATCGAATCATTTGAGTCAGTTCGGGAGTTCAAAGCGGGATCCCGAATCATTTGAGTCATTTTGGGGATCGCGAATCATTTGAGTCTGTTCGGGAGTTCATAGCGGGGTGCGCGAATCATTTGAGTCAGTTCGGGAGTTCGTAGCGGGTGCGCGAATCATTTGAGTCAGTTCGGGAGTTCATAGCGGGTGCGCGAATCATTTGAGTCAGTTCGGGAGTTCGTAGCGGGTTGCGCGAATCATTTGAGTCTGTTCGGGAGTTCATAGCGGCGTGCGCGAATCATTTGAGTCAGTTCGGGAGTTCGTAGCGGGTGCGCGAATCATTTGAGTCAGTTCGGGAGTTCATAGCGGGTGCGCGAATCATTTGAGTCAGTTCGGGAGTTCGTAGCGGGTTCGCGAATCATTTGAGTCAGTTCGGGAGTTCAAAGGAGTCACAAATGGGTTCTAATAACTGGGGCCAAGGTGGGACACATACAAAACCCTTATGGGGCCCAGGGTGATTACACTAGACCCACAAATGGCCCTTATATGGGGTTTTAGTGGGACCACAGTGGGTCAGAACTGGGCCCCATTTATATTTCTTTATTAATTACTCTGGATAAAGTTAATGTGCTAATATGCAATAAAACTAAATTAAAATGTTTTATTTACTTAAAAAATTGGTGCTTGATACATTTTAAATTACATGTTAAAATATTTCAAACGTGAAGAAAATGACTTCAACTTAGAATCTCTAAATCAAGTTTTTTTATTGGGTAAAACTAAATAAAACAAAACAAGATAAAATTGGATAAAAATACGGTAACACTTTCTATGAAGCCCATATTTATAATACATTATAAGGGTACTCTTAAGGCATTATAATGAATGCATAATGTATTATAAAAAAAAAAAACGTATAATATGTTATATCAACTCATGAATAATCATAACAATTATAATACATCATAATACAATACATAATATTATTCATCATGGTTATAAGTTTAAGAGTATGATTATTTATAACACAATGAACACCATCTTCAATCTACTAAATATAAAGTATAATGAACTGTATCATAAGTTGACGTACTTGCAAAGACACTTACTGTACATCTGTTGGTTGACCATCAAAATAAAGTGTTAGCATATTATTTACAGTAGCAGACATACTAATACTCTAATGACCGCTAGTTGATATCGTTGCAGACTTACTCAACAGCCGTCTAAGGGGTACCATCAAAATAATCAAACTGATATTACAAAAAAAAAAAAAAAAGCAATTGTGTCTTGTTACAAATTCTTCTGATCTGATATCTGATCTTATGGCTGTTTGAGTGAAAACATTTTTTTAATTATTATTATTATTATTACTACTACTTATAAGTCTTTGAATGCTTTAAGTAAAGTAGCATCAGAAAAATGGTAAGATATGAGACTTATAATACATTATAACAATGAGAAATATACCGTAATCCATTGTAAAAGTGGATGCAATGTGTTCATTGTGTTATAAATAATCATACTCTTAAAAGCTATAACCACAAAAAGTAAATATATTAAATCTGTTCTTATGAATATTCATAAGATGATCCAACATTTTATAAGTTGTATTATAATGCATTCCTTATAATGCTTTAAGAATATCCTTATAATGTATAATATGGGCTTCATAGAAAGTGTTAATACAAAAATACTTGAACAGAACAGGATGAAATGGTATTATTCCTGGGCCTGTGCAGACTTCTCAGCTTCATACCTAAAAAAACAGTAAAGAAAGAAAAACAGAAAAGGCAATTATTTTAAAATACTACTAAAACATTTACAAAAGCATTAAAAAGCATGCTTGGTTATAATTAAGTTGTGCCAGTACTTCATATTTTTGCCCAAGTTATACTACTAAAGGTAATATGAACAAGTTAACTGTGACACTATTCAGTTTAGAAATGTAATTTTAAAAGTACTATTATTTTATTATATATTCAATAACACAAATTATTTCTTCACACCAACAGCTTTATTCATGATTCATCTTTTATTTTTCAGAGCTCAACTTTAACAACACAGAATTACCAGAATATTTACCATATTTCATCAATGAACATATAGCCTACAAGTTAAATCATAGATAACACATTGTGCCAGTGGAAAATAAATGGTGGAAATATAAAAATAAAGTTTGAAGAGTTCATGTAAAAGGTATAAGTTAAAGTTAATTTAACTTATGTATGGAGTATGGAGCGTGAATCATTTGAACTAGTTTGGGAGTTCGGAACGGGATCGCGAATCATTTGAATCAGTTCAAGAGTTCGGAGCGGGTTCGCGAATCATTTGAGTCAGTTCGAGAGTTCGCGAATCATTTGAGTCAGTTTGGGAGTTCGGAGCGGGTTCGCGAATCATTTGAATCAGTTCGAGAGTTCGGAGCGGGTTCGCGAATCATTTGAGTCAGTTCGAGAGTTCGCGAATCATTTGAGTCAGTTTGGGAGTTCGGAGCGGGTTCGCGAATCATTTGAATCAGTTCGAGAGTTCGGAGCGGGTTCGCGAATCATTTGAGTCAGTTCGAGAGTTCGGAGCGGGGTTCGCGAATCATTTAAGTCAGTTCGAGAGTTCGCTAATCATTTGAGTTAGTTCGGGAGTTCGGTGCGGGTTCGCGAATCATTTGAATCAGTTCGAGAGTTCGGAGTGGGTTCGCGAATCATTTGAGTCAGTTCTAGAGTTCGCGAATCATTTGAGTCAGTTTGGGAGTTCAAAGCGGGTTCGCGAATCATTTGAGTCAGTTTGGGGATCGCGAATCATTTGAATCAGTTCGAGAGTTCGTAGCGGGATCGCGAATCATTTGACTCAGTTTGGGAATCGCGAATCATTTGAGTCCGTTCGGGAGTTCAAAGCGGTTCGCGAATCATTTGAGTCAGTTTGGGGTTCGTGAATCATAGCTCTATATGGATAGGCATTTTTAACTAATTTAGTAGCTAGTTCTAATGACGTTTTCAAAGCGTGTTTAGATGTGATATGTGAACTCGTATTTTTTGTTTTAATGATGTGCCTTTTAACAGTATCAAGTATATTCAACAACTAAACAAATCGTGCCTAAAAACTGCACCCATCTAGGCTAATGTAAAGTTACATGATGAAGACATACTAGTGTGCGTGTGTATTTTGAGTGCGTTCTTTCACTGCATTATTCTGTGTTTTCAAATGCATTTATGAATGCATGTGAATGATCACAAAATTCAAGATATGGGGGTTAGAAAATTTATATATTTCATTTTATATCACACAAAGAGTGCCATTTCAGTTTTTTCTCCAAAATCGGCATGATTAAAATGTGATATCAAGTTACTAAAAACAATAATTTAATTACAAATACAAAATGTTGCAGAATAATGTAATATATGAATAAATAATAATCTAAATAACCTTTGTGCCAAAAGTGTTCTTTCTTGTCATTATAGAACCTTTTTAGCATAAAAGGTTCTTTGGAGTTGAGTAAAGAACCCTATGGTTCTATATAGAACCCCAATGAACCCTTATTTGTAAGAGTGTGTTGTCATAACGTTCACCTTGGAGATTGAAAATGTTTCTTTTTTGAGACTCCAGGAGCCCAAATTCAGACCCAGAACAATAAAACCCACAGAAGAGGTGGGAGTTCAAAGGAGGAATCTTTATATTACCAAACTGCAGGGAGAGGAAGAGTAGATATAAGTCATGATCTGCAAGATTAACCACAATCTGATGTGATCCAACCACCTCAGAGAAAACCAGTGTTGAGCTGCTGCAAGAGCTTCTGAAGCACAGCAGCTGTGGTCAAAGAGTTCTCGTGTGTTCTGATTGGTGGATGATGATGATGAGTGGATAAAGACTACAGCAATCAAATAGTGAGAGAGTGATCTGCTCACCTGGTTATGTTCGTGGACAGGGACGGACTGGGAATAAAACCCGGCCCAAAGCAATCGGCGTGCGGAAACTCGACAACAGTCTGTCTGTGCCATCTTTGTGTACTGTTGATTTAAACACTCAACTTAAACACTCTCTGTACTATCAGGTATTTTGTCTTCTTCTGAGGGTGCTTTGACAAAAAAAAAAAAAAAAAAAAAAAAAACTCTAGGATGTGACTATCTTACTTGGGGCGCTTAAAAGTAATTTAAAGTTTAGAGTTTAGAGTGTCTTTCTCTGCTTTTGGTCTAAGCTCAACCTGAATAAACAAATTATGAAATGGATTTAAAAAAACAAAAAAAAAAGGTTTTATTCCAAGATAGCATGGAATAGATTATATAATATGCTGTTATAACAGTAACAGTTATAACCTCGTCATGACGTTACCAACATTTTTAAAAGTAAAATAACAAAATATTTCTTAATATTAGCTACCGCATGTGACATTTTACAGCTAAAATGTTGAAGTTTAGCTGTTTTAACTACTGTAATCATTACAAATGTAGCAACCTGAATATCACTTCCTAACATCATCCCTAGCAAGTAACTCTTTCTCCTCTCATGTTCCATACTTACTGTATTTTCCGGACTATTAGTCGCACTTTTTTTTCATAGTTTGGCTGGTCCTGCGACTTATAGTCAGGTGCGGCTTATTTATCAAAATTAATTTGATATCAACCAAGAGAAAAGAACCAATAGAAAACATTACCGTCTCCAGCCGCAAGAGGGCGCTCTATGTTGCTCAGTTCTCCTGTAGCGCCCTCTCGCGGCTGGAGACGGTAATGTTTTCTATTGGTTCTTGGTTCTAAATAAATGCGACTTACAATCCAGTACGATTTATTAGTTTTTTCCTGTCATGACGTATTTTGGACTGATGCGACTTATACTAAGGTGTGACTTTTAGTCTGAATGAGGTGATGACTGCGTGCGTGGTGGATGGTGGGCCGGCCTGCCCCTGTATGTAGGGCACTCACTAGGTCTTGGACCGGAGGCTGTGCTTGTGATTTACACAACATGAGTAAGTGCTGATAAACTATAACATCAGTTTGCCTTCATCTATAAATATTTAATCTGTCCGTCACTTTTAAAATAGTGCTTCCGCTCTGTGAATTACTGGATGTTCAGATGGAAGAGTAAACACACATCTGTTACTAAACATCTATTACACATCTCCAGAGCTGCTCTGAATTCAGATGAACATCTCAAACTAAATCACTGACTGTAGAGATGTTCCCCGCTGTGCCTCCAGCAAAGTGAACACGATCACACTCCTTCCGGTCTCGTGTGTTTATACTGTACGTGTGTGAAAGAGCCGAATATTTAATGAGCTTTAAGAACCGCCCATTTAAACGGGAGGAATTTTCAAGCAGCCAATCAGAGCTTGTGTGGCTTTTTCATGAGGTTTAGGGGCGGGAACATATAAAACTATATAAATAGTTATTGATTTTAGCAGAATAAATGCAGCAATACAGCATGATTCAGAAAGTACCATCTAAAGACACAGATATGTGTCTTGAGCAGTAAATCATCATATTTTCATGATTTCTGAAGATCATGTGACACTGAAGACTGGAGGAATGATGCTGAAAATACAGTGGAGCATCACAGAAATAAATTACACTTTAACACAGATTCACACAGAAAACTGTTAAAATTATAATAATATTTCCCAATTTTACTGTATTTTTAATTAAATAAACGCAGCCTTGGTGAGCATCTCTATTGAAGCACAACGACCACAAGAGGTCAAAGGTCAAACCATGCAGACAGTATGAGAGGTCACCAAAAGGGTGAAAAAAAAAAAAAAGTCTAGTCAAAAGAAAGCTGAAAGTTTGATTAATTAAATCATTAAAATGTTATTATTATTTTTATAAATATCAATATTATTGTATTATTTTATACATTGTGTTATAATATTATTATAATCATGATCATTTCATCATTTAATGCTGAATTATTATTATTATTATTTAAAATCAAAGTGTTATTTATATTATTATTAATTCATTAATATAATCAGTATATAATTATTGTTGTTGATATTATTATAATCATTGACCCATGCACAGTGCAGCATTTCTCAGTATAATGAGTGAATCTGCATCTTCAGGTGTTTGAAACAGCAGCACAGCTGGATCCTGAGGCATACGCTTCATAATCCACACACATGTGTCCAATAATCCAAACACGGCGTTTAAGCAGCTTAAAATGTTGAGGGATGTTTTTTTTGTGGTGTTTCTCATCGTCTGAGTGACTGCAGCATGTACAGGACAATCATGTTTCATAACCGCTTCACTGGAGCCTGAGTGAACAGCGCCACCTGCTGGCCGCAGCAAACACTCAGTCTGGATGAATGTGTCTGTGTTAGTGAGGTTAATTATCTGCTGATTTCATTTCCTGACCTGACTGCCGTCCAGAAACACATTTAAGCGCTTTAGCTGCTTTTCATTTAGTCCCACAGTGATCTGAACAGACTAAACATGATCTGCTGTTATCATCAGACGTGCAAAACCAATCAGAAAACAAACAGGTCAACTTTACTTTTTACATTATTTAAACTTATTTATACTTTTTTTACTTATTTTTTTTTTGTTTGGTTTAAGTTTTTATCTAATTAAATTTTATGCTGTTTTATTTTTATTTATTTTTTTATTTTAGTTAATGATAATATTAATAATCATTTTTTTTTTTTTTTTACTTTTAGTTAGCAATGTTACATTCAAATTAAACACATTTTATTCATTTTTTATTTTAAATAGTTTTTCAGTTTAATTTCAGTTAAGAATGCTGTTTAATTTTTAAAATAATTGTATGAAATTGTATGAAAATTATAAGCAGTATCTTGCAAAATAATAATAATAAATGTATATATGTATCATTTCTCATAAAACGATCTGAGCTGATTTCTATATTCTCTGTACAGCTCTGTAAATCCCCGAGTAATGAAAGAACAGTCCCTATACCCACACTAATGATAAACACCATCAGTTTCATCTGTCTTTATTCATTTCAGCGATGCTCACTGACAGATTCATAATTAAAATCCAGTAGAGGAATGTTTCTTCAGGTGATGTTTGTCTACAATGCAATTAGGACATCAGTAAATATCAACACTGAAGAGTTTCTGCTCATTGTCTGGATGGTTATTCAATCTGTTAGTGTTTAATTAGGCCTAATGAGAGAATCTGCAGTCATGTTCATCCCATTACAGTACACTGACACACACACACACACACACAGTTGATATAATGCTTTAAACTAGTTTATTTAGTTAAAATACACATTTATTTAATCTTATGTTCTACTTTTGACTGTCCATAATAACAGTGTAGCTCCAGCAGGTGCTTGTGAGCCAGTTCCTGACCTTTGACCTTACCATTCCTGAAGAGGTCAGAGGTCAAGCCGTAGGTCAGCTGCATGCACACTGTAATGCAATGTTGAAATCACAAACAAAGGCTTGAGAAAATGAATATCATCATCACACAATAAACTGTTGCCCACTTCAAGCTTGATGAAGAATAAAAGCAAACTAATAATTGCTAGAGGCTCTCTGAACAAACACTCAGATCATTTGTCGAATTAAGCGTTCATGTATATTTATACAAAGTGCAAGCATTCTTTGCTCACCGATGACTGACGCACAAAATAAATTGTTTTCTGGTTGTTTAAGGGGTTTAATATTCATCTGAATAAAGCCACTGTGGCATGGTTGACACAAAAAAGACTTGCTTTTTCTTCTCGTAGACTTGTTAAAATATGAAGACGAGCTTATTATAGCGCTGTCAAGATCTTCTCCTGACCGTGACACAGAGGTGTATGATCTTTAATGATTTATTGTATGTGCAACTTTCATCCATTATTGAGCCACACTTTCATCTGGAAGGAAAACATCACTCACACACTCTTATGTATGTATTTTTATTTGAATTATTATTTTTAGTGTCATTATTAGTATAAGCTTACAGTAAGTACACATCAAGTAAACATGCAATATTTTACAGTTGTTCTTTAATTCCACTCCATCATCTTTAATGGGAACTGAAGGGAACTATATAAATAATGGGAGAGTAACCCCAAAACATGGAAAGCCTTGCCATCAAATATGAGTCAGTTTGCAGGTTAGAATTGTAATAGAAGAGCTAAACAAACAGGTTATTGTGGTCTGTTTTAGGTGGACTTCTAGATATAATGAAGTCTGTGGCACTGTTATCATTAGTCTCTCAATGTCTTATTCACTGGAACAGAGATTATTTATCAGAAATGCATGAAGATTTCACATAGAGTGTGTTTTAATATTGGTGTAAATATCATTAAACCTTACAGGGATGCTAATAATAATCTAAATTGAAGTCTCATACAATGGGAATCATTAAATTAATTCTAAATATGCATCAGTGTTATTTTTGTAACAATGAGATACTATTATATTTTTTATAATATTCAGAATACATTTTTATGTTTAGTTTTTATTTTAGCTAAATTTTATAGATTTGTTATTGTTTTGTATCTACAGTTTTTGTTTATTTTATTACATTTTGTTTTTATTTGAGTTATTTTAGGACATCAAGGTAAGTCAAAAACTAAATGAAAATGAAAAATGTGCTGAAATAAATTTATTTTTATTTTACTTTTTCAAGTAATTAAATTATTTTTTCTTTTTTAAAAATGTTTTTAGCTTTAGTTAAAGGCAATACGCCTATAGCATATACAGTAAATGCCTAGTTATTGCATTAATTCTCAATTTGGCAAATTAAAAACAACCTAGAATAGAAGAAGTCCCATAAATATAAACACAAAGAAGTCCCATAAATATAAATTTACATGTCAATATTAATGTGTTATTACACTAAATATTATCTTAAAGTTGTAAGAAACATGCATTAAATTGAAAATCAAGCACTTTGTAGGTTTATATTTTGAACGGAAGGCATTCGAAGTGAAATTAAGGATCCGACTGCATGCCCTCAAAACATCTAAATGAACCCAAATAAGTCACAAAAAAGGCAGATCCATTTGAACATCAACAATCTCAAATGAAAAACAGAACGGAAAATCCATCCATTCATCCGATCACTATATTAAATACTAATACAAACCCAACTATAAATAAAAGATGAGCATTCACAGCTTAGAAAAGAGATCTGGATCATGTCAGAAGTGGGAAATAGTAGGGCACTGTCTGTGCTTATTTCACCTGTTTTAAACCAAACAAAAGTGTAATTTAATATAATCCATCAGTTTAATACTATTGTTGAAACCATAACCCAAAGTGTTCAATCCAGTTTAGCATGGGCCGTTATCCATCCGACTAGCGCTTTAAATCGCAGATGCAAATCCCAAAGAAATTCAAAGTATTCCAGATAGTTTAGCATCAGTCACACATGCAGTCCGTGGCCTTTGGTTCGGTCCGTATCCATCCCTTACAGAGTCCACATACACCTCCGAGTCATTAAAGCCAAGTCCATAAAGAGTTTAAACGGCCCCTGCGATCCACTGATCCCGTAATGTGCAAGAAAGTGGCCGAGGCCGGAGGATTTATGGATGCAATAAATGGGGAGCGATGGCTTCCGTCTGCCCTTAACACAGCTACTTTAAACTCGAGAACTACACATACGTGAGGAAGACACTTTAGAGGCTTTACAGTGTGTAAAACACAGACATGAGTGAAGGAAAACAGACTGTGATGGACTAAAGGAGAGGAGTTGGTGTGCTTAAAGGGACAGTTCACCTAAATATCACTATTTACTAGCCCTCATGTATCCAGCAGCGCTTCAATCTCATTCACACTTGTGCAGAATTCAAAAATGACATGTTGTGCCTGATTTAATGCCAACTAGGGCTGCAACACACTTATTTTGCTACTTGATAAAAAATGCACAGCAAAAATGACAGCCATGAGAAAGCAGCGGTTATGAAAGCATCTGATTGTAGTGCAAATTTACTGATTACTGTAATTCACATTTTAAACATTTATTGTTTATTCGACATATAAACAATAAACGTGCACTACAATCAGATGCTTTCTTAACCGCTGCTTTCTCATGGCTTTAATTTTTTGCTGTGCATTTTTAATTTTGTTATGGAAAGGAAATGCACAGTGTATATTTACATATTAATCTAAATGCAGCTCTCAGCTAACAATACAGTACTGCTTGTGTATATTAAATACATTTTTACTCCTATGTGAAGTATGCAAAAAAAAACTTGTGGCCTTCTTACATTACAGCATTTTTTTGTTTGCAGTTTTGTAAAATATTTCCACATTGCACGTCTCACAAGTGTCTTCTTCTCTTGGACTGATGAACTACAGCAGCACACTGGTTAAACTGTGTTATTACAGGCCCTTATATTAGGTCATGAGATCAAATTCCACAACAAAAATATTTAATTGTCGATGTTGTTGATATCATCCAATCACTTCAGCCCTGGTGTCAAGGACAAGACACAGAATATGTAAAACCTGCTGTCATATTTGAATTGACTGCAAATGGAAATGAGATTTGAACAGTCATGCAGGTTTTCAGTGGATGCGAGGGTGAGTTAACAACATTGGTTTCCTCTTTAAATGAACTAAACCTTTAGGATATCAACTTGTTAGGCCCTTTTGATAATATTTTACTGCATTGTACTGTTTCAACGACTCCCAGCCAATGATGATCAACACTCACACACAGAAATGCACATAAATGATGAAAAAACTGACAGTTTCTAACAATCACATTCACACACCTTCAAATACTAAAATTCTCCTTGTTTTTTTCTCTTGTGATAAAAGCTAGCATTTTGGGGATGTAAAAGTCAACAAAGTTCCAGCGATGGTGGTTCTTTATCAAATATATCATTATTTGTTATTATTGCTGTAACCTCTATTACATAACATTTATCAGCATTAAATTATGGCCATTATTTCAGAAAGTTTGATTAAATTTTATCATTATAGGGTGGATGTGTTAAAACACTGCCAACACACATTTATGTTCAAACAACATGTAAAAGTGAATTTTACATCCGATGACCCCTTTAAGATAAGCAATATCTAATAGTCAACAGCCGAGATGATTTCAATGGAAAAGTTTACTGACTTTTGATTTAATATTGATTTTAAGGTCTACTCTGGTCATCCTCCTCAGCCACATTTTCTTAGATTTCCAGTAATCTGATTATGAAATTCACATGCATTTTCCTCAGTTTATCTTTAGTTACTCAGAGGATTTAATCATGGTAATCACTGTGGAGATCCAGGGTCAAATATCCACCATCAGCAACAACAAACGCCAAACCTGATGTGGACTCTATTAGTGAGATGCATATATGAGGCACTACATATACTTAACATGTCTCCTCTCTATTTTACAGGTTGTGTTCAATGCAAGGTAATCTTTGTCAACGGCATCTGTAGCACATTAAAAGCTGGTAAACACTCCAAATTTACACAATAAACAGACAGGACATTTTCCATGCAGAATAAGCGACTCACAGGAATTATGTTCCTAGTTTTATACACCTAGAAAAGTAATCCACTGCAAGAATGACAATAACAGGGATTTAGTGAATAATTCAAAAAATTGACATTTCTTCTTTTGTGTGCTGCTCTGTTTACTGCCATTGTAAGCAATATGATAAATGTAGTAATGGAGATTATAGCACAAATTATAATTATAGATCTGTAGTGTCATCAGATATCATTCTGAATAATCGGTATCAGTATTTGTATCGGTATCAGCAGATATAATTGGCTGTCAGTATCTGTATCTGTTAGTTGCATTGCATTAGATATAATTCTAAATAATCGTATCGGAATGTAACATTCTGAATAATCTGCTATTAGTATCGGCAGATATTCTGAATAATCATATAGGAAGAGATCATGGTGAATAATCTGCTATAGGTATCGGCAGATATCAATCTAAATAATCTGCTACCGATATCGGCAGTTATTCTGCATAATAATATCGGTACATATTATTATGAATAATTGGTATCAACACATATCATTCTGAATAATCAGCAATCGTTATTTGCAGATATTATTCGGAATAATCACTATTGGTATCGGCAGATGTCATTATGAATAATCGGCACTCTGTACTGGCAGATATATATTTTTTAATAATCACTATCGTTATCGGCAGATATTATTCTGACTATTTGGTTTCTGTAGATATTATTCTGAATAATCACTATTGGTATCGGCAGATATTAATCTGAATAATTGGTTTCTGTAGATATTATTCTGAATAATCACTATTGGTATCGGCAGATATTAATCTGAATAATTGGTTTCTGTAGATATTATTCTGAATAATCACTATTGGTATCGGCAGATATTAATCTGAATAATTGGTTTCTGTAGATATTATTCTGAATAATCACTATTGGTATCGGCAGATATTAATCTGAATAATTGGTTTCTGTTGATATTATTCTGAATAATCACTATTGGTATCGGCAGATATTAATCTGAATAATTGGTTTCTGTAGATATTATTCTGAATAATCACTATTGGTATCGGCAGATATTAATCTGAATAATTGGTTTCTGTAGATATTATTCTGAATAATCACTATTGGTATCGGCAGATATTATTCTGAATAATTGGTATCGGCAGATATTATTCTGAATAATTGGTTTCTGTAGATATTATTCTGAATAATTGGTATCGGCAGATATTATTCTGAATAATCACTATTGGTATCGGCAGAAATTATTCTGAATAATTGATTTCTGTAGATATTATTCTGAATAATCACTATTGGTATCGGCAGATATTATTCTGAATGATCCCTCTCAGTATTGGCAAATATCAAATATCGGCTACAGTTATTGGCTGAAAGATTTGATATCGGTACAACCCTAATAATTCTCCTTCTCTGTTGATTCTGGTCTTCCAGAGACATGCGCATACGTATAATATCATACTTACTAGCACACAGAAATGATTCAACATGATGTGCTGGTTAAAAGTACAGGTAGTAGGTCCAGTAGAGCAGATTAACGATGACGAATGACAGCGGGAAGGTTAACCTTGAGTAGTTGTCTATATAATGTGGGTTTTCCACATGACAGCAGTTAATGGATTTCAGGATCTTCCTCAGGACGGAGATGTTTTTGGCACAGCGGCTAAAGAGCTCAGCTGGGGCCTCGGCAGTCTTGGGTTCGCTGGGGGTCGGGCTGGAGGGTGCGAGGTCAGGCTCTCCGCCGGCGGGGGGTGTGGGTGCAGGAGATTCTTTGCGCCGCTTTAGCCGTAAAGAGTTGCTGGCGATGGTGGTGACAATGCCATTCATCTCCTCCTCACACTCGTGCATGTGATGACCGTACTGACAGAAAGAAACAGAGACGAGAGAAAGTGAGCAATGCAATTCAACATGGAAATCAATAAGACCAAACGTATGATGAGATGATATCAACAATTAATGATTACAATGATGATTTAAGAATTTGTGAGTGGTTCTTACCCATGCAAAAGTCACATTAAAGGCATAATTTACCAAAAATCTTAATTTACTCACCCTCAGGCCATCCTAGATATAAAGTGACTTTTTTCTTTAGTAGAACAGTAAAGAAGATTTTTAACTGAAACCGAGGTCCTTGCTGATTCAAAAAATGCAAGTTAGTGGCTGCCCATCTTTAAGAATATAATTAACACAAAATGAATCCCCGTGGCTCCTGACCATATATTAATGTCTTTTAAAAATAAATGATTTGTAAGTGCAAGAAATTGAAAATTATTTAAAGCATTATTATCTGTAATCCAGAGACTCGGGCACTCGTGTCTGGAGTGATGTCCGGTTCATGAACGAATCATTCTTTTGAACTGATTCTTATTAGTGAACTAGTTGAACTGACGAGCCGCTGATATGAGCATGTGTGAACCAAACACTTAAATAAAGTGGCTAAATAAAAGTTTTTATGGTTTCTCATTGTTTACGTAAAAATGTGTGCTGACAAAGACGAGTTTATTTACTTTATATGTTTTAGACATGTAGAACAATTGAGTTTCACATTACAATTGGGTGCTTTAATAATATAATAACGCATACATGACGTCATTGGATGATTATGTAAACAAATTAGTGAATTCATTGAAACAAACTGTCTGAAAGAAACAGTTTGTGGGAAAGAATCAGATTTTAGCCTTCGTCTGAGGCTCTGGATTACAGATAATAATAATATAAATAATGATCAGTTTCTTGCACAGACTTATCGTTTTGCTTCATAAGACCTCAATATATCATTAGGAGGCACTTCTTGATATGCTTTTTTATTCTCAAAGATTGGCAACCAAAGACTTGCATTTTCTGAGTCGCCTAGACTCATGTTTTCAGCTAAAAATGTCTTTATTGTTCTACTGAAGTAAAAAAGTCACCTACGTCTTGTATAGCCTTCATATTCAGTGAAGTTTCTTTTTTGGGTGCGCTATCCCTTTAAGACTCAAAGTAAAGTATGAGCAATAATGATGCTTACCTTAGAGAACAGCACAGAAGATGATGAACACACTATGATGATGATGATGATGATGATGATGATGATGATGATGATGATGATGATGAGGTTCCTCTCTTACCATTAGTGCGCTGTTGCAGTCTGGGTGATGTAGCGTGCAGAAGTGTGCCACAGCGTACTCTATCAGCGCTCCAAAGATGAAGCTGAAGCAGATGCCCAGGTACACGTCGATGGCCTTGATGAAGCAGTTGGCGTTGGGCAGAGACGTCCGTGCACCCATCATCAGTGTGGTCATCGTCAGGACAGTCGTCACACCTGTAACACACACCAATAAGACACACACACATACTGTCTGCCCAGTTCTGAATAGGACTGAAACAATTAGTCAAGCAATTCAAGAGAAGAGAGCAATCACAGCCAAACCTGAAGCTGCAGAGTAGCGTTTAGATGAATATGCAAATATAAGCTGCATGCTTTCCTCTCAATAGATAAATACACAGACCAAAAACTGACCGGGGTGTGAAAGCATGTTAAAAACACATCTGATTACAGCAATGTGGATGTTTGCAGAGCTCTGCAGCTCACTAGTAAAGTCATGTTTATTTGTATAGTACTTTATGCAACAGATAGCCTTAAATCAAGCAGCTTTGCGGTATCAAACATGAAAGATCAGACTCAGAAACTTGATTTTCTAGTCTAGTTTGAGCATCTCTCAACATATTTTATTCTTCTTAAATATAAAGAGCACAGCCAGTGAAATGCATTCCCGTACCTATGCAGATGCGAGCGGGGACGGACGATTGGCTGATCCAGAAAGAGACCCAGGACAGCACCACCAGCAGACTGGACGGCACATACGTCTCCAGGATGAAGTACAGGATGCTCCTCTTCAGCTCGAAATGAAAGATCAGCTTGGGATAATTTCCTTCAAAGAAGCGATATAAAACATTAATGCTGTCCGTCCAAGTAAAAGACCTTTTAAGACTCTCAGTAAATCAGAGATTAAGAAGTTATTGGAGTGGTTTATATGGCCAAGTTCACACTGTAAAGTTTCAGGAGTGACAATCATATCATTATTAGTACATTATTTGTGTACGGAACAGAACTCACTCTCGTAACTGCGATTAAAGCATCTGTGGGCTTATTATTTTAGCTTGACAATGAAGTATTAGAGTAAATTAATTGTTCTGGAGTCACTGCTGAACTCACAAAGCAATAATCAGCCATAAACTAGAAATACGGTGATTTCAGTGTCACTTCTGACGAAGCAGGTGTTATTATGTTTGTGGTCTTGTGTACCGGTCTCATAGACGGCCTCAGATTCTGAGGTGTAATGATCCTCTATGGTGTACTGAGCCAGTCTCAGCGTGTCCAAACCGCTCACAGAGTCGTTCCCACGCGCCCAGTAAAACATCACGTCATTCACGTTATAACCCCCTGAGAACAGACAAACAGCAGATGTGAAATCACACTTCTATACGTGGGAAATAAATCAGATATATCTCGTCGTATCTCATGGTCAATTTACTCTTGAATCACAGATACACAGACAATTTATGAATTGCACTATATACTGTATGTGTTATACTGAAATAGGCAAAAATGTAAACTACCCGTCAAAAGCTTGGGATTGGCAAGATCCTGTAAAATTGTGAAATATTATTCTAATGTAAATCATCTGTTTTCTGTGTGAATCTGTGTTAAAGTGTAATTTATTTCTGTGATGCTCCGCTGTATTTTCAGCATCATTCCTCCAGTCTTCAGTGTCACATGATCTTCAGAAATCAGAATAATATGATGATTTACTGCTCAAGAAACATTTCTGATTATTAGCAATCTTGAACACAGTTTATAGATAGATAGATAGAATCATTTTAAACCCAAACTTTGAACACTAATGTGTTTGTTTTAATATTAATCAATACTCACACTTGCTTTGTTCAGTGAAAACAATAATGTAAATGTAAATGTTCATGCTTTAGCAAAGACACAAGACTAGAAGTGCATTGTTTTTGTAGCTTCATAGAAACACAATATTATAACATCAGATCAAATGATTTCAATACATTTTCTTATGACGTCATTATGAACAAGAGAAGATCATTTGATGCATGCAGGTCTTATTAAATCATATTTATTTATATATTCAGATATTAAGCATTAGATTTCATTTGTTGGTGTGTTGTGACTCCACGTGTATGGGTGTGTGATACCAGTGTGTGTGCTCTTGGTGGCGCTGTGTGACAGATGTGATGTGTATCAGTGTTGGACAGGAACAGCACGTGACCGAGTGTTTCTAATCACACACACCACTGTGAGCCACGGCTGTCTCACATTATATATCTGTACAGTAATCCGTGATTTAGACTTTGCAATTAAGACATGCAATATGCTGCACTGCAGGGACGTTCTGTCTTGATGTGGTTCACGAGAATATAACGTCAGGATGAAAGGCCATGAATCAAAGAGACTCCTTTGAACATCTCAATCCACCGCGTCTGCATATGATCCATCAGGCACAAAGACTGGGAATCTTTCATTGTGCCGGTCTCACGACATCTGTCAGACGTCGTATAAATATTTGAGCTCAATTTCTGAAGCGTTTGACCTGAACGTCGACATGAAGCTGAATACTGTACATTTCCAAAAATAAACTTCCCTGGAGGAAGTCAGATTGCATGTAAGGTCTGCCGAATGAAGGAATGGTTTAATGTTCAAAAAGATGCCATTTGTGTTCTGCAACTGAAGAGCTCAGTGGGCAAATGCATTATTTCTGAATTAAAAAAGAGCTATACATTATGTTCATATGTAAGATCAAATATTTCTTATTGGAAAATTTGTGCAAAAAAAATCTGGCTAATTTGGGACAAAATGTGCTTAAATCGTTGCTTCATAAAAAATATATATTTAACAATTGAAAAAGAACTGCACGGTAAGCTGTGGTCTGGCAAATGGAAAATACATGTAAAAATTGCAAAACAATCAAACCATAAATTAATATAATTGTGAGAAAAAACATTTGAGAAAAAGAGATTTTTTTTTTTTTTGAGAAAATGTGCTTAAATCATAATTTCATGCAAAATTATGCTTGCAAAAAAATAAAAAACTATCATTTTTAGCAAAATCTGCATAAATCATATTTTCATGGGAATCTATAGCAAAATAATGATTTTAACTGGAAACATGTAGAAAAATTACAATTTGGGGGAAAATTGTAATGAAAATAATGTCATAATGCAAACAACAACAAAATGCTTACACTTTACAGTAAGGTTCATTAGTCAACATCAGTTAACTACATTAGATGAACTAAGAATGAACAATACTTTTACAACATTTATTAATCTTAGTCAATGCTAATTTCAGCATTTACTGTGAACTAACATGATCAAACAACGAATGACTGTAGTTTTATTAACTAACACTGACAGATGAATAAATAGTTGAATAAATATATTGTTCATTGTTAAAAAATGCCAAAAAGTCATTTAAAGTGTTCCCCAAAAAACCTCTCAAAAGCAGCTCATTAGAGAAAGATTTGTGGGTGACAGACTGTGAGACTAAAGAAGCTCCTACTCTTATATAAACACCAGCAGAAGATCCACATCCAGAGCTCACAGACAGAGAGAGAAGAGCGAGGAGATCAGAGAACGACAGAAGAGAGAAAGAGAAAGTCAGCAAGAAGAGAAAGCAGCTTTAGGTGTCTAACGAAAGCAAATCAGGTTCCATGGGAAACTAAAGTGACCTGAATCTAGCGGCTGTCACACACACACACACACACACACACACACACACACACACACACACACACACACACACACACACACACACACTAATAGATAGATAATATATATAGTTGATATATTGCTTTAAAACTAGTTTATGTCATTATAATACACATTTATTTCATCTTATGAGCTACTTTTGACTGTTCATAACAGTGTAGTTCCAGCAGGTCATTATGAGCCAGTTCCTGACCTTTGACCTTACCATTCCTTAAGAGGTCAGAGGTCAAGCCGTAGGACAGTTGCATATACTGCCATGAAACTAAACTACTAGGGATGGGTATTGTTTATATTTTATCGATACTGATACCGATACTGCTTACCGATACTTATCGATACTATTGGGTGCATGTATTAATTTGTATTTATTCTTGTGATGATATATTATAATATAAATTACTTTGTGTTTAGCACAAAAATAAATAAAAATGTATACATGTTTGGTACAACATGACATGATTTTTTGGGTGAACTATCTCTTTAATGACAAGCTGCAGTATGTGTAGTACTGTCTCTTTAAGAGATGCACGCACCATTTCTCTCTTACCTTTTTACTTTCTCTATAACTGTGTTTATATGTAAACCTTGTGTGTTTTTGACAGTATTAGCACAAGCAGATGATAACTAATATAACTAAATAATCAGGTGCTGTTTGACTGGTATTTTAGTGTATGGACGCTTCAGGTGGATGCGCTCCAAATAAGCACATGTTAGAACAGAATGTGTATAAAATGTTTCACTGGAAAGGCTTTAAAGCACACAAATAATGTACTTTTGTGATAGCAAATAAGTGTCTGGTGAGTGTAACTTTACCGCTTGAATCAACATTTGATGTGAATGTGTCTCGTTGGTGCAGTTAGAGCTAGAGTACATTAATACAGTGCACAGCTTGAGGTAGATGTTGTGTTTTGTTAGTAAATGTTTCATTATATTACTTGTGTTGCCTCCTTCATTCACAAGTGCACGGGAAGTAAACAGGTGCAATGTTCTCATCAAATATGAAACAGTTACATGAGTACAGATGTCACAAACAAGAGCATGTGTTTTCTTACAGCTCTCCAGTTGTAAGGTGCACGTCTGTTTGTCCATGGGATATTTGGTCAGATCCATGTTACAGGCCACAGTCGTGGTGATCCTAGAGAGAATAAACACAAACACTCATAAACAATGTTTTCATCATTTCTGATGTTTAATGAAAGGCAAAGGAGGCACAGAACATCCCATCCGTAATCACTATTTTAGTCTTGCTTTCCAGTAGAAATATCTAAACATCATTAAACCAAGTGATTAAAAACAATCCAGGTTTTCTGTGCTTGTTTTTAGAGCTGCACAATTTGTAAAAAATATTTTGACACTAGATAAATATGGCTAAAATAATAATAATAATAATAATTATTATTATTATTATTAGCATTATTATTATGTAAAAAATAAACAAATGTATAATAAATAATTCTATGTAAATAGTTTTGTTATTTATTATTATTATTATTTGCTATGTATTATTTTTAAATTAAATCAACTAAATAAATATTCTATAAATATTTAAATAAGATGCAAAATTTAATTCAGAATTATTTATTTTTAATTGGTAATTTATTTTTAATAAGGTTTGAATTGATTATTATTGTTATTACCAATAACAATAATAAAACTACTACTTATGTTATCATATACTTAATTATTTACATTTATTATTTTTACTCATTGTAATTAGTATTTATTAATAATATAAAAATACATTTATAACAATACACGATTAAAAAAATAACTTTATCTATTTATTATTATAAATATATATATATATATATATATATATATATATATATATATATATATATATATATATATATATATATATATATATATATATATATATATATATAGATAATAAGAATAATGCTATTTTAAATGATGATGATGATGATTGTTGTTAGTAAATGAAAATATAAAGAATACTAACTGAATTCAGACTAAATATCTGTCCAGCTCGAGCTGATTAACATATATATATGTATATCAGACCAGATGATTCCTCACCGGAGCGCATAGAGAACGGTTCCGTTGGGAAAGATCCGGATCAGTCGGTTCTCCACAGTGATGTCGTGGAGGAAGGACTTCTTGGAGTCCACTATGAAGGTGTCTGGGACCCACAGCAGCTCCACCAGTCGCCCGTCCAGACTCAAGCTCTTATTCCCATCAAACACCAGCCGCTCGTCCGTCCAGCGCTGACGGAGGAAGATCGTGGCCGTGTAATCCTGACCAATAAACAACACATGAGCCTCTTATAATACAGCACAGCATCCACACTGATTTAACAAACAATACAAACATACATTTACACTTTTTATGAACAGAACAACATACACTGTGTGAGATGAGTCAAAGTTACTTACACTTGAGGTTCAGAATATGAACAAACACTTAACTTTAAGTACAAGCAATAAGAAGAAAACATATATTAATATTATCTTGAATTATTATTATTGCTTTGTTTTAAATTATCATTATTAATATAATGTAAAAACGTTATAAAATGTTTTCAAATATTATTTAATAATTGGTTATTATTTAAAAATATTACTATTGATAATAATAAATATTTAAATATTATTTATTTTGAATCATTATTATTATTAGTATAAAAATTAGCATTTATAAAAAATATTTTATTATTATTTATTTTTATAATTTATGTTTTAAATTATTATCATTATTAATCATATAAAATATATTTATTTTAAATGTTAGTTCATCAATTTTTCAAAAACAAACAAAAATTACTACTTTTAATAATATTATTATTATGCAAAATTAGCATTTTAAACAATATTTGTAATTATGTATTATTATTATTTACATTTTAAATTATTATTATCATTATTAATCATGTAAAGAATATTGTAATTATATTTATTAATATTTTTATAATTTAAGAAACAAATATAATAATAATAATAATATTTATTATTAATAATATCATTATTATTACTATCGCAGAATCCCTTAACCTCAAGTATGAGCAATCAATCAATTATAAATTAACCAATCGATTAATCAAAAATAATAACGAGCACACAACACATTTTAAAGTCATCATTCATGAAGATATTTTGTGTTCACTCCCAGGTGTGGTGTGTGTTTCTCACCATGTTGATCTCTGATATCGTATCAATGCTGGCGATGTCTAAACTCATGCCCACCGTGACGGGACCATCTGAAGAACAGAGACGAGAGAGGACATGTAAACAACATCTACATCTGCAGCTCTGCAACACATCGTAACTCAGCTGTTTACGCTTAAAGTTCTCAGAGTCGCCACAGGGGGCGCTATAATGCTAACTCAAATAAAGAGAACCTTGCTGAGAAGGTTAGTTAAATTCTGGACATGTTGTTATGTACTTTATTGACTTCTGAGCATCTTTCTGATTATTGATACTGTCTCAATCAATCTGAATGTGTATTATAACCAAGCATCACTCAATCTGTTTTAAATGAAACTGTGGGAGTGAATCACCGCTCAGCCCACATATACACACACATGCATTAAACATCCATTACGTGCTTACTGTCAAAGAAAGGCCGGAGGTATTTGTTGTATCCTTTCATCAGCTTCTGGATGGTCGGAGGAAGAATCTCTCCGTCTTTCACCTCAGCGCTGAGCAGAGAGTTCTCCAGAAACCTGTGGGAGAAACACGGAGGAATAGAAATGAAGAGGAAGAAGGTTTCGCTTCCTCTGCACTCTCATTATTTCAGAGCAGGTCGATGATCAACGGTTTGGTTTCAGTATAATCAGCAGCCCACACTGACAACAGTGTCCAGATCCCACAACCACTTTACATTAAGATAGAGAGACATAGAGACAGACAGAGAGAGAGAGAGAGAGAGAGAGAGAGAGAGGGGAAAAAATAAGCTCATTTTCATAATTGGATTACTATGATCCGTCAGTGTGGAGGACCTGAAAACATAACATCAGCACTCGGATTTCATCACGCTTCACTTTTACACACAACAGAAAAAATACACCTTCAGCAGAAACTGAAGCACATTTATGATGCCATCAAAGACTTGTGCATCTGTGTGACATGCACAGTAAATACAGCACAGCACTGAGACATGCAAAAATACAAAATAAAATAATAATAATAATAATAATTATATATATATATATATATAATTTATTTATTTATTTATTTTATTTTTCTTCTGATAAAAATATGTGCTTGATTGTAGATTTGCAGTTTGGCAGAGATGTGATTATATATTATTATGGCAATAATAATAATAATAATAATAATAATGAACAAAATAAATAAATATTTTGCTATTTTAATATTTAACTATATAAAAAAAAAACGAGTAATTACATAATTTGTCAAAAATGTAGGATTTCATATTTATATTTGACATTAATAATACTAAAACTAAACTTGAAAAAGAAAATAAGAAATATTACCGTTTTAATACTTAAAAATAAAAAAAATTAAAATAGGATCACCATTATTATTATATTTTACATGGCAGCTATGAAACAAAATCTATTTATGGCTGTCTTAATTTTTTCATTTTCAATTGTTACAGTTTTTTTCAATCGCTAACAAGCGCTTAACCATACTTCAGATACTTTTTCTAAACTCTTAACACAGACTAACACCTACAAAACACAATTGGCCAAATGGATAATTTTCTTCTCAAAAACACATTTTGTTAAATATATACTAAATCTTCATTTCAAAATAGAACACATCTTTCTCTGCACACACCAACTTTACCAAAACACTGGAAATCTGACTCAAAATCAAATTATTCTGTCAAAGAATAACACTTGTTTTCACCTCACAAGGTACATGCAGTCAATCAAAGTACACCAGGTTTCAAAATACTGGCTATTGTTGACATTACTAAAACTGCATAGACTTTTATGTTTCAGTTTTACAGGTATTTGCATGCAAAACATGCAATTCACTGTTTTACACTAAATTTATTGGTTTGGAACTGTATGTCCAAATGTACAGTAATGTTCACATTCAAAAGCATTCCAGTAAAAAGCTATTTTACCATTTACTGTTTACTGCAGCAGGCAGTACAGTACACTGTAAAAAATAATTCAGTGGCTTAGTAAATTTCACAAAAATAAAGAGCTATATTAACTTAATAAAATCTTTTGAAATTATTTAAGTGATATTTTGAGTGGGTCAGATTAAAAAGAATAATTAAAAATCCAACAAATAATTTCTCTAAAATTTACATATATTATTTAAGTTTATGTAATGAAAATAAATAAGTATTTAACTAACTAATTATATTTTTTATATACCTTCAATATTTCTGGTGAATTCTAATAGAAATATTTGATAATTATTTACTTGTACTGATCTGTTTTAGAAACTAAAATTATTAAGTATTCCCAACCAATTTTCCTAAATAAAGTTCCAGCTTAATAAATGACAGTTTAAATAAATTGAGTAAATTTCGCGGCTAAAGTGATCACGTGTGCAGCTCCGCAGAAAAAAAAAAATCTGCTTTTCTCAGCAGCGACGTCGACTAGCTATACACCTCACAGCTCCTGGTAAGTAACGTTAGTCAGCTAATCCTACTTACGTTTGTAACACTTTATTAAAAAGTTAATAATTATTAAGCATTTTCTAACAATTGTCTTTGTATTTTACGTCATATTCAACAAGTTTCGTAGCTTAATCGAAGTCACCTGAAGGACGGCTTTCCTCAGCAACGGCAAGACCCGCACTCCTCTCATATCGTGGTACGTTATAATTTAGCCAGCTAATACTAATTATGTTTGTAATGTTTAATTCAGAAGTTAATTATTAAGGATTTCCTAACAATTGTGTTTGTATTTTGCGTTATCTTAAGAAGTTTAACAAGTTTCGCGGCTCAAACAAGAGGCACCTGTCACTGAAGGACTGCTTTTCTCAGCAACGACGTGAACAGCATTACTCAAATTTCCTGTAAGTAACGTAGTCCGTAGTCCTTTTATAACGATGTATATTTGCAAAAATGTTTTCAAAAGTTGATTAAACATTGACCGTGTGTACGTGTACATAACAGTGTAGTTTTCGAAGTTAGTTAGTGGGGCAGCCATATGTATGTTAGTTTTTTTTTTTTTTTTTTTTTTTTTTTTGGAGTGGGTTAACGTTCGTACTATTTGGATCACCGTTTATTTCAACCGCCATTTGAAAGTCTAACGATAAGTGTACCGTGGTCCAGCAACTATAACTATACATGCCCAATGGAAAACGATTTTGTACAGGTTCCCCTTTGGGGTCAGTGGCTTGTCAAAAGGGAACACATCATTTATGAACTTTCAAATGACAACATTCTTTCTTGTAAAAAGCTGTCACGTTGTTGTAAAACATCATAATTACTACACGAACTCAAGTATGAGCTCTTAAATCACCACTACAAATACTCCATGCAAAAGTATTTAAAATGGCGTGGACATAACAGACTGGTGCGTTTTAATCAGCTCCCACTGTAGGGAGTCGGACAGTTTAAGGCCTGCTCCATTGTAAAATCATTCTAGTGCACTGAAACCTAGATCACATACAATATCGGTCAAAAGTTTGAAAACCGTAAGCTTTTTAATGTAACAAATCCAGACCTGGTGGGTATTGAAGGACAGCGGAGGCTGGGGGAGAGGTACGTTGTTTTAATTGAGTAAACTTACTAAATTTCTTAAGAGTGTGTTTAAATATATTCATTTTGATTTGAAATTATTTGTAATATTTTTGTTCCCTGAAACAGATCAGTTTAATTTTCCATCCTTAAATAAATTGATAGAAATTTCACAAATATATTATGTGTATTATAAATAAACAATTTGTTAGTCTAATACTAAATTGTTTTAGTGGAAAAAATAAAATATAACTGTACATTTTAGATAAAATAAACTGTTGTATTTTTAGTCCGTTAATATGTTTACATTTATGCATTTGGCAGACACTTTTATCCAAAGTAACTTACATTGCATTTCAAGGTACACATTTACAATTTAATCAATTTTTGCTAGCGCCGACGCTCTACTGTTTGAGCTACAGGAAAGCCATCTTTTGTATAATCAAGTGAACTATATTCAGAGATTTTATTAAGTTAATAAAGTTAAATATTACTGTAATATTTACTAAGCCACAGAATTATTTAGAGGGTTGAGTGTGAGGGTTAATGCAATGCATATTTTTTTCAAGTAGTGCAATTAAACAAGCTTTTTTGTTTCAAAACCATTAGTCATTTTACTTAAATATTAAACATGTTTATAAAGAAATTGGTTGAAATAATGCAGACCTCAATAAAAGCCTATAGCATTGATTTACAGCATAGAAGCTCGCAGTTGGTCTCTTTTCGTTTTTCTTTTAGGTTTATTGTTAAAAATAAATGTCCCTATGTAGAAAATTAACCTGTCCTCTTGTTAAGAAGAATGCTGTTAATTTTTGCAACTCCTCCCCCTAGTAAACTTTGTTTGAGATTTTACCTATCATATGGTCCAACAGAATGTTTGCTTCTTCAGGTGCTATTTGTTTTGTGTATTTGTCACTTTCTTGTAACATTCAGTTTTGAATGTTAGCTCTAACCAGTTATCTTTAAAATTTGCCTGTAGGGTTCAGCTGATCTACCCGTCTTCGTACAAGCAGAGTTGGCAGAGGAGGTCATAAAAATCTACATCCTTCGGAACAATAATGGGGCAGTCAGCGACGTAATCTTGGGAATCTCAGCAGAGCCTGCTGCCATCTTTCAGGAGTCACATTGGATTTGAGATATCCCAAGACCCACAAATACAGGTCCTTCTCCAAAAATTAGCATATTGTGATAAAGTTCATTATTTTCCATAATGTAATGATAAAAATTAAACTTTCATATGTTTTAGATTCATTGCACACCAACTAGGGGTGTCCATGGTTAACCGGTTAACCGATTAACCGTTAAAAATTGTGTAACCGAGTGAAACATTTTGCTCGGTTAAGTTACGTCAATGGCGTGCATTGAATTTAGTTGTAATACATTTTTGCACCACCAGAGACCGCCAGAGCGCTCCCAGACATTTGTAATGTCCACAAGAAGAAGTCATTTTTCTAATATGAAGCGGGCTAATACGAGTGACGGGGCAAAATGCAAGTATTGCAATACAGCGCTTAGATATACTTCAAGTACAACCTCGTTGTTGTAATCTCAACAGCCAACACCCGGGCATCATTAGGCCGGTCAGGACACACTGGATGCGTGGCGAAAGCATCTCAGCTGCGTGGCGTGTCTGTTTTTAATTCGGTTCCCATGTTAACAGGTTAGAGCTTGCCGACTGCCTGCGTGAGACGCGCGGCTCAGGCGCGGCTCGACGCGTGCATGCTAGAAATAGAACCGACGCCTTGTTGGAAGCGTTTCCAGGCAAAGTATAATAGGAAAATATGTTTATATGTAATTTAAATAAATAAATAAATAATTATCGATTTTCAAATATTGTACGTGTCAAACATAGTCATAGCCTTAGCGAGGCGGCCGCGGAGTCTGCTTGTTACCTTTTGCCTTATACATTTTAGGCTTAATCTCAAATTCAGATTGTGTTAATGGGCGGCATTATTAGGCAGTTTTAATAGGACAATTTGACCGGAGAGATTAAATTTTGTAGGACATTCCTTTTTTTTTCGGCCAATGTCCGGAAATTACTATGGTTATGGTTACTATGGCACACTATGGTTAACCGAGTATTAACCGCTAAGGGCCTCGGTTAACGGTTAATGAAAAACTTGAGAACGTGCAGCCCTAACACCAACTGAAATATTTCAGGTCTTTTATTGTTTAAATACTGATGCTTTTGGCATACAGCTCATGAAAACCATAAATTCCTATCTCAAAAAAAATAGCTTATTTCATCTGACCAATAAAAGAAAAGTGTTTTTAATACAAAAAAGTCAACCTTCAAATAATTGTTCAGTTATGCACTCAATACTTGGTGGGGAATCCTTTTGCAGAAATGACTGCTTCAATGCGGCGTGGCATGGAGGCAATCAGCCTGTGGCGCTGCTTCGATAGCGGCCTTAAGCTCATCCAGAGTGTTTTGTCTTGCGTCTCTTAACTTTCTCTTCACAATATCCCACAGATTCTCTATGGGGTTCAGGTCAGGAGAGTTGGTAGGCCAATTGAGCACAGTAATACCATGGTCAGTAAACCATTTACCAGTGTGAGCAGGTGCCAGGTCGTGCTGAAAAGCAAAATCTTCTTCTCCATAAAGCTTTTCAACAGATGGAAACATGAAGTGCTCCCAAATCTCCTGATAACTAGCTGCATTGACCCTGCCCTTGATAAAACACAGTGGACCAACACCAGCAGCTGACATGTCACCCCAGACCTTCACTGACTGTGGGTACTTGATACTGGACTTCAGGCATTTTGGCATTTCCTTCTCCCCAGTCTTCCTCCAGACTCTGGCACCTTGATTTCCAAATGACATGCAAAATTAGCTTTCATCCGAAAAAAGTACTTTGGACCACTGATCAACAGTCCAGTGCTGCTTCTCTGTAGCCCATTTCCTGCACACGCCTGTGCACGGTGGCTCTGGATGTTTATACTCCAGACTCAGTCCACAATCTTCCTCGGGGTCCGGACACCTCTTCTCGTTGTGAAGCGTTTTTTTGCCACACTTTTTCCTTCCCACAGACTTCCCACTGAGGTGCCTTGATACAGCACTCTGGGAACAGCCTATTCGTTCAGAAATTTCTTTCTGTGTCTTACCCTCTCGCTTGAGGGTGTCAGTGATTGCCTTCTGGACAGCAGTCAGGTCGGCAGTCTTACCCATGATTGCGGTTTTGAGTAATGAACCAGGCTGGGAGTTTTTACAAGCCTCAGGAATCTTTTGCAGGTGTTTAGAGTTAATTAGTTGATTCAGATGATTAGGTTAATAGCTCGTTTAGAGAACCTTTTCATGATATGTTAATTTTTTGAGATAGGAATTTTGGGTTTTCATGAGCTGTATGCCAAAATCATCAGTATTAAAACAATAAAAGACCTGAAATATTTCAGTTGGTGTGCAATGAATCTAGAATATATGAAAGTTAAATTTTTATCATTACATTACGGAAAATAATGAACTTCATCACAATATGCTAATATTTTGAGAAGGACCCTGTACTCACTTGAGTTGTTCCAAAAACTGTTTCTTGAGCTGGATCCTCCAAAACTCTCTGTTAATGTTCAGAGGTTAAAAAATTATCTTCTTGCATAGTAGTGGTTCATGGTCATCCCACAGAATGGGTATTCCTGATGGAAGTGTTTCTGTTATCTGATTAATTCTGTTGAAGACATAGTTCACCCCAAAAGATGATGTTGTCATAATTTACTCTCCCTCAATTTGTCCCAAACCTGTACGAGTTTCTTTCTTCTGTTGAACACAAAAGATATTTTAAGTGAAGTGACGTGACATTCAGCCAAGTATTAAAGAGTGTTGGTTAACGCAGTTAAAGGTTGCCATTGACTTTGCATAGTATACTTTTTTTTTTTTTTTTTTTCTATCATGGAAGTCAATGGCAACTTTCAACTATCTGTTAACCAACATTCATTAAAATATATTTTGTGTTCAACAGAAGAAAGAAATTCGTACAGATTTGGGACAACCCGGGGGGGCGAGTACATTATGACAACATCATCTTTTTGGGTGAATTATCCCTTTAATATTGATGTAAGTGTTGCTTTTATATTTTTTTATTATTTAATGTTGAGTGTGACTGTAAATGGCTGGTATGCACCAGGAACAAAGATGTCATTTCTCTTACGGCTATCGTATTTTACATGTAATCTACTTGAATACTAAGATGGATGAAATGTTTCATAAGGTTTAATCATTTCCCTTATGGCTACTTTACAGTTTTAATTTTTGCAATTTACTGGAATATTAAAATGGATACAATGTTTCAAAGGTTGATTTTAGACTTTGTCTTATGTTTAATTGACAAATAAATTTTCAATAAAAAATGTGTTTCTTTCTTTATTTGGTTTTATTATATTAATTATAAAGGGTAAATGGTGTAAAAAAAAAAGTGAATGCAGCATTTTGATAATTTATAGTCCAATATTAAGTTAAATTCACTTTTACATGTAGTAAACGTAGCACATTTTTTTTGGTAAAATTTCATCCAATATTTCAATTATATCTACTCAATATTTTTTGTTTATTTTACATAGAATTACAGTTGTGGTGTTTTATAATTTTGATTATATCCAATTAATTTTATTTCTCATATAAAGTAATTCAGTTACTCAGATTTACTTAATTTTTTTACTGACAATTACTCAATTTAAAC
>NW_020525861.1:35000-40824 GCF_003368295.1 Carassius auratus
AAAGTCCCAGATTACTGCACTTAAAGGGATAGTTCACCCAAAAATTAAAATTCTGTAATTAATTACTCTTCCTCATGTAGTTTCAAACCCATAAGACGACCTTCGTTCATCTTCGCAACACAAATTAAGATATTAAAAAAATAATCTGAGAGCTCTCAGACCCTCCATAAACAGCAATGCTACTGAAATGTGCCCAGGGCCAGGTTTGGAACGACATGAGGGCGAGTAATTAATGACAAGATTTTCATTTTGGGGTGAACTTTCCCTTTAAATCACCTCTAATATCAAAACTACTAACACAGCAAATCCACCTCTAATGTCTCTCTGTTTACAGTGAGCTTATAATAAAACATAAGCAGAATAAAACATGAGTGACGAGCGAGTGTGAGCTCCAGCGTGTCAGAGCGTCTCGGACTGTGTGGGACGTGTCTCCTGCAATATTACACACGTCCTCGAGGACACAGACAGACTCCTCAGGACAGAGAAGAGCCTCAAATCTGATGGAAATTATCCAAAGATTGCATTTGCGTAGACGAATAATGGCACGCATGAATATTTTAAAGAGAGTCTTGAAGCAATATTGTGTGGATCGACCTACTTAAGGTTTTATTTTAATGCTGCAGCCGCTGTTATTGGTGGGATGTATGCAACCTCCAAATCACATTTACTACAAGTAGTGAATAAAAGAAGAATGCAATCAAGACGCTCTGTTAGTGAGCATTCAACTAGAGGTTTATTACAGCCAACCCAGCAGGAGTGTGATGCAAAACATCCCTTCGAGATTCACAATATAAGAAACAATAAGCGTCTGAATGTGTTTGTGGACACACTGACAGCTGGTTCTTACTCGAGAGGTCAAGCATACAGTGGGGATATTTTCTGCTTATTAATTCAGCAATAACTGCCTCCTTCATGTCAGTAAGTGCTCCTGAGAGAAGTCATTACTACATTTCAGCAGTGTAGATATCAACCGAGTGCTACTCACAGGGGAAAACGCCTGACCATTTGTCTTTATAGTCGGACTGCATTTGTGAGATTATTCATGGATTTTTTTTAAGCCGAAGGGAATGTTTTGCTCAAATGATGTGGAGAAACATTTGTGGTGGTGCACAAAAAATATGGATGGCCTATATATAAAATAAACTGATAAATAAAATAGAAAAAATATATATAAAAAATATAGAACAAATCTAAATAATACAGATAAATTAAACAAAAAACAAAAAAAATATTTCTATTAAATATAAAAAAATCTAAAATATTTAAAATATACAAATATGCATTATATATATTATATACATATGTTATATTACATACTGCCAACCCCTTTGAGTACTAGTTGAAGAAGGTCTTTATTTTGAAGAAAGTATTTGTATTATTTTATTTTTGGCATATGCACAGGAGTTGGCTGCATTGATTTTCAGACCTGGACCAGACGCTCGGTGTGTTTCACGCTGCTTGTTTTGTCAGATTAAGGTTAATCATCTGGAAAATCGCCACACCAGGAAAATGATTTATTCAGTTTTCTCTGCTAGAGTAAATCAGGTAAATAAACAAGACTCATTAATTAACAGCACATCACTGCGATCACGAAACAACCCTGACACGAGCATCCACAGCTCGTCCTCTTTCCACAACAACTGCTTTAAGAAATCACCGAAAAACACTAATAACAGCAACTCGAGTAAGTGAGGACTATCTGTGCTTCGCTGCATGTGAGCGGTGCATTAGGATCTCTCAGCATGGTTGCTATGGCAACTGCTCTCATTTTAAAAGTTACTGAGGGGGAAAAAAAAGTTACATTTGAGGATCGTTTCTAGAAAGCTTGGAAGTTACTGTTACTGACTAACACTCATACTGAGGGTTACGTTTAAAGTTTATCAAGCACATTTATTATTTAGTGCCAGAATCATCAGATGACATTAAAATCCTGTTGCTTGGTTCTCACCACAGTCCGTAAAAAGCGAGAGAAACCAAAAACAAAAGACAACTTCGGATTCAAACAGCATTTCAGATAAGTTTAATAAGGTTAAAATCTCATATATATGCACATCTATTTACTCTCTGCGTGGACAACATGTACATGAACGCGCTGCTGCAGATCTGAGCACTAACTAGGGCTTATTCTGCTGTGTTTATAAAGCTTTTAGATGAGTTCGTTACAAAAAAAAGTGCCGAACTCTTAATGCAAAGCAAAAACACACACTCTTCTTCGATCCATGAAGGTTTCTCTCAGTTAATGCACACAATCTCTCAGTCTGAAGTATCTGTCACAGCAGATCAACACACGCTGTTGTGAATAATTACTGGAAGAGAAGGATAAAACACTCAGTCTCATGAATACTTTATTATTGCATTGACGTACTATAGTCCTTTGCCACAAATTGTATGATGTAGATTTTAAACCTGGGAGATGAAACAGCACAGCACAGTTTTCTCCAACTATTAAAATGAACGGATGCTAGCATATTCTTCTGTGATGTGCAATAAATGCCACACATTTCAGAAAAAGTAGCGTGGGGTTTCATGACCGGTTAAAGTTCACAGCGCAGCACCGACACGCTAATTAATAATAGATTTAAAATCTTGGTTTTAGTTATTTGTCAGAAATATTTTAATCACACATGAGTTTGACTTTAATATGCCTGTTTAAACTTCTCAAAGTGCCTGAAGGAATGAGTCTCTGGTTAATTAAAGACTTATGTAATCTGATCTGGTGAAGATCTTCACGTCTCGTATCACTTAACCAGACGTTAATCCATATCTTCATGCGTGCGGTGAATAGAGACGCTCTCATGTGTGTATGTGAGTATGTGAGCGAGTGTATGTTCGTGTCTTTGTGTGTTATTCTGCACACGAGCAGCTTTTAAGATTTAGTTTCATATGAATCCTCTTTATCTTTGCTGGCGTGTGAATCCCTCGCAGACTCGTCCTCGGCATCATGACGCTCTTCGATCTCACTTAACATGTTTGGTTTTACAGTGTTCATGATTTCACTGCATTTCAACGATAATGAATGACAAGAATCAGCTGACGTGAGCACTGAAGGAGATGTAGTTCAAAATATTCATTCTGTATTTCCTACAGATAATGAAGCATTTGATCGCAGCTAATACACTATTATATCTATTCAAAACGACTTATATAAGAGAAACAAGAGCAATTCATGCTAATCTAGTAATATATAGCTGGTGCCAAACAGAAATACAACTGTAAAACCTAAAAAAAAACTACTTTGAAGATATTTTAACTAAAGATAATAAAAAAGTAAAAGTAATCATTCAATATAATTAAACTGTGTCTTGTAAACAAATCTAAGTTAAATTCATATAAATCGCATAATTCTTCTACACTATTATTCAAAAGTTTGGGGTCAGTAAGATTTTTTTAAGAAAGTATACTCATTAAATTTATTAAAAGTGACAGTAAATATATATAATGTTATAAAAGATTTATATTTCAAGTAAACGCTGTTCTTTTGAACTTACTGTTCATCTGTGAATCCTGAAAAATAAAATGCATCTCAGTTTCCACAGAAATATTGTGCCAGCACAACTGTGTTCAACATGATAATAATCAGAAATGTTTCTTGAGCAGTTAATCATCATATTTTCATGATTTCTGAAGATCATGTGACACTGAAGACTGGAGGAATGATGCTGAAAATACAGCGGAGCATCACAGAAATACATTACACTTTAACACAGATTCACACAGAAAACAGATATTTTAAATTGTAATAATATTTCAATTTTTTTTACTGTATTATGATCAAAATAAATGCAGCCTTGGTGAGTGAAAGTCCAAAGTTTTGCACTTTCCATGTGTTGTAATCGCATCACAACCCATTATAAATCAAAGTTTCTTAATGTTATACTCATTTAATAATTCCACACTGGTATAAACACCACGACAAACCCACACCGTACACGAGATCTAATTTATAATGTTCCTCTACACACTACTTCACACAGCTCTCATGTTTTCTAGTTTTCTGTGTGGTTTTCATCTGTCCTGTGTGTTTAAAACAACACTGTGTCGTGATGAGTGTTATTTCTGCTACTCCTGGATCTTCTCTTGCTTTGTTCTCTCCCAGCAAATAGAATGTTGGAGATGAAAAAGAGGAAAAATGTATCATTCTGTCCCAGACGAGTGAGAAAGAGACATAAAACAAGACACAGACGTGTTGTTACTCAAGGACAGCCTCCATAACCTCACATCTACACAACACTGAACCTAACATTATCAGTTAATCCGGATAAAAGCTATTTACTTGTTCAAAAATGTATTAATTATATAAAATATAATAAATATATAAAAAAACATACAAAATAATACCAAAAACTTAGCCTCATCTAATTCAATCCAGATTTTTTTTTTTTTTCATTTTAAAAGAAACTAATACAATCTTGCTGCTGAAGAGACATCTGAAATAAATGTAGTGTAGTTACGCCATCACTATATTGACAATATAACACAGCACAACCACAAGGGATAGTCTTGAAATTTAACCCTTGCATAAAAGTAGATTTAACCCAAATAATGTAAACAGCTCCCTGTAAACATGGCCATTCTCTCTTTGTAGGACGTAAACAATAGCCAGGATTAAGTAAGATACTAATTGCTTTTCTTCCTGTCTTTCCATGTTTAGTGCCCCGAATCTACTGGCAAATGATGCAAGACGTGCTGATGATAAAAGAGGCTCGTTTCTTTAATCTCCACTCTGCCTTTTTCTGATAAACCAGCGGATGAAATGATACCCGCAGCTTAGTTTCTGTTTTGTCTGCGTGCATGTTCCATAATACATTTTCCTGCATCGCAACAAAACAATCAGGCTCTGTTCATTAGAGATGAGACCTTTTTCCCATGAAGAGATTCTAATGAGATAAATAAGAATTAATTATTTTATTTTTTTTCTATTGCATTGTGCTTTGTTTTTTGCATGCGATAACAAACTAAGCAGCATGGCCAGTGTAGTCTGAATCTCAATCAACCGTTGATTCCTTTAAATTGATAAAAACCAAACTCACAAATCAATCACTAACCTCACGAGTTACATTTCACCAAAAAGCATCAGAAGCACAATCAGATCAGAGTAACCTCTGTCAATCTACAATCTGTATACAAGTCAATCTATTTATCTCTTTTGCAAAACAGTCTGTAGCTTTTATAAACAAGAAATAAGAGAGTATTGATTGATCTTGCAAAGTTATTCAATTATGAAAGCAATTTCAGTTGTAAATTAGTGTTTCAACGGACCAAAATCTCACGGTTTCGGATCATATTATGGTTTCATAAATCAATAAGAAAATAAATAAAAAATTAACTTTGCTTTCCTTACTTTAAAGCAAGTACTTCTTCGATAGCACAGCAAGATCATGCAGAATATATGCTTTATAAGCCACTAACAAACAGCCAATATTGTTAATAACAGGCATACGAATAATAACTAGTTAATAGTGAGATTTGCTTCCTTTATTAATGTGTTACCAAATATATGGGTAACACTTTATAATAACTGCACACTATTAATCATTAATTAAGCATTAGTAAACAGATAATTCATAATTATTAAAGCATTAATAGACCAGTAATAATCAGTTTATAATACAGATTAAAATGCTTTATTCTTGATTTAAAAGCATATCTATAATGTGTTTAATAATTGTATTTTCATACTTTATTCATGATCAATTTATCATTTCTCAATGAAGTATAGCATTATTTACACACCAGTTATTTAGGAGTTGCCAGTGATTCATAAGATCACAAGAAATGTAGTAAATTCAGGTAGTTATAAAGCCTTTAGTAGTGGTCAGTTAAC